>NC_068355.1:159339748-159352248 GCF_020536995.1 Dreissena polymorpha
ACGTCCAGAAAGGCCGTATTCCAATAACCGTTCTTGATTCGTTTGAAAATTTGCATAATACTACATATACCTCAGTTCTGCGACCTCACGTTGGTTGCAACTCATCACAGATACTGTCGTGTACAATTTATCGTGATCGTTTTGTCCGCCACATCTCTCTTAAATACCCCAGCGTGAACGTACATCCAAGGACCATGGGTGAGCATCTGTTGCGATAGGCCCTTCCAAGCCCGGCTCATTTTCCTTTATAATGCAGCTTACGCGGAAAATTGTATGCAGGCTCCGACCGTCTCCAAGTTGGCCAGTTATGATGGGAATTTCACTAAGTTTGAAATGATTTGCAAAAACAACCTTCGTCGTAATATTAAAGTACAGTTATCAGCTGTTCTAGCATTTGCTGATACATAGACGCATCCTGCTTGTTATCCACGGCAAGTCCAATTTTATTCCAAACCCTCTACGATCATATTTATGATTGTAGTTCTTTTTAAATCTCATGGTCTCCGTCGTCTTACCAACCGCAAAAAGAACGGGTTTATTCTATGTGTTTGTCAGGTATTGCAGTCAGACTTTGTTCCAAACTGATACTTTTCGGTGAAATTCGCCGGGTTCTATTCGTAGAACAGGTTGAGTGTTTAGTAGTATTTAGCGCATTCTCCAATGATATAATCTCAGCTTCTAAAACAAACACCGAGATGTGTATGTATGCATGCCGCTATTTCCGCCTCAATCTTATCAAAGGTGTTGTGTTCAAAACTCCAGTCATCAAGTTCTGTATAAATCCCGTCGTAAAATGCTGTGTCATCACGTTGTTTGATCCATAACCAATGACTTGGTTTAAGTACGAAATCAGGATAGTTCCATATATGATCTCGCTCTTCTTTCATCAAGGGCGACACAAGTCACACGAAGCGATACACAATATTTTGCGCGACAGTCGCGGCGACGCACAATATTTTTCGCGACAGTCGCGGCGACGCACGATATATTTAACACGATATATCGCCCTTGTGTAGGTAGCCCAAAAGGCGATATATCGTGTTAAATATATCGTGCGTCGCCGCGACTTTCGCGAAAAATATCGTGTGTCGTGTATCGCGTTCAAAGGGCGACACTAGACACACGAAGCGATACACGATATATGTCGCAGATTTCATGACATGACTTACTCGCTGAAGAACATAATTGATCTAATATACATGTATACTTAAAAGTACTAAAAAGCACGTCATAAAAAACCGTTTAATGTTCATCAGCGAGTTTCGAGAAGCAATAACTGCGTACACTCTGGAACTAACTTATAACACACCTGAAGGCGCTGCTCTGTAACATACGAATAAAGCCTGCTGAAAGAGTCAGGGGGAGTCCGGAAGTTATCACTGATGTAATCAGGGTGAGCTGTAATGTCGCGTTTGACATTCTGCGCGGAAAAGAGCACTGTTTTCGAGTCGTCGAACTGCGGGTAACACGCTATTTAAAGACATTTTTACTACGTAAGTACATACAATTTAATGATCGAGACATGACCGCCATAATTGACGGGAAAATGCATTTATAACCAACGCTTTGTCGTATCGATGATGCTTGTTTTCACTGAATTATAACCCTTTATTTATTTATTTTTGTAACTTTCACTTGCGATTAATCGTTGAGTGTTTTAAATATGAGTTTCATTGCGTTTTTGCTTATATTAATACCTTCGAGTCAATTTCCGATATGTGCATTGCTATTAACATGTCGTCCAAAAATGATCAAATTCTAATCTATACCAATCGTTTTAGCAAGTACCCCCGGTACTTTTTTCAACCAGGATTCGTATTTTTTATCTTTTTAAAATCGCGTTTCGTGTTAATTAATACGATGTACTGGCACTATAATCACGATAAGTATTGCACAAAACACACGCTTGCTACGCATTAGAAGTTGAAGTAATATAAATACATTTAAACGTATTGGAATATATTATTCAAAGATCTTGAGCATGCCAAACTATCAATTAATCTTCTATTTTCTCAGAACAGATATTTAGTTATATAAGATCACGGCTCCACAATAATATTTTCACGGCGATTGTCTTTTTAAAGACATTTCTTGTCATTGAAGCATCGTTTAAGGAAAACTGGGCTAATCGCACGTGCGTGAAGGGTCCCCCCAGATTAGCATATTTAGTCCGCACATTTTATTCAGGGACGACACTTTCCGCCTCAAAAGGATTTTCTTTCAGAGACTTTCTAAAAATGAAAAATTCCATAAAGCGTAACGTGTCGTCCCTGATCTGGTACGACACTGTACGCACAAGCATTTGTAATCAATCTATGTTTAAGGCCCGTGACTAATTGCCTATACAACACATGACACCACTTATAGCACTTCATTTACCATAAACAATCATTAAAGCTTGGGCACCGGCTTGGAACGACTTGAAAAGGTATATGCAAATGATTGGGGATTGGTACTGGTTGAGAGTTGCAACGAATCTCACACTTGTTCCAGAATTAATCGCAGATACACACGTGTATGATTTCAATCCATACAATTTAAATTAGAATTTAAAAAAAAACAATAAAGCAAACAATATTAACTCCTGGTTTATTGCAATTGTTTTTTTTTTATTGTGTTGATATATATTAGTTTGAAGTTGGTGTACATGACGAAAAAGCGCTTGCTTGTATTTGACGTTTTGTGCGAAAATGGGTCTTATGCGGCCGACGTAGCTTGAGACCAGGCTGCGCAGTGCGGTCAGAAGCTACCCATTTTGCTAATTAAACCACGAAACCTTGCTTCTTTATAGCGTACGGCTACCTCCTGACAAGATTGCGCGATTTTCCGTATCTTTATTGCATGACGCTGCTCACAGTATTAAAATACGATACACCGGGTGCTCTCATGTCTTACCAGGTATTTTCGGAAATCTAGTGATTTATTATCACGTTTCATCTGTTTATGCATTTGATATGCCTTGACATTTTGATTTCAGTTTAACTTTTGCAAAAGAGCGTCAGACTTAACAAGTATGCTTTTCCGTCCGTTTTGGTTTGTATGTACAAGCTATCGACATCAATCTAATAATGCAACAAAAACACTTTCTTTCAAACCTTTTTATAACGCTCAGAGCCAGTATATACCAGCTTAAGGATATTTTAAGATCAAATAAAACGTTCATTAATAAAAAGTATCAAAATATCATAAGAGCTGGCTACACAAACAATCTACGAAATTAGACTTTTATACAATTGCAAATGTTTGTATTTTTTCAAGTAGAAATCTCATTCATTCACATCAGCGTTAATTGTGTCGTTTTGAATTTCATTTAAGTAAACAATATTATTTACACTTCCCATGCCTCGTTCATATTTTTGTGTTGATTTAAGTTTGAAACAATAAATTATCGACTATAAAAAGTGTTTATGGTCGCTTTAAGTAGATCAAAGAAAGCACCCTTGTTATTATCTCAAAACTAAAAAACAAAACAAATTTAATAATAAGTACTTTGTCTCGGTAAACGATTGGATAATTATATTGCTTAATACTGAAATGTGCATTTGGTACATTTCATTGCGCGGTCCGCTGATGTCTCTTTAAGTTAGGCCGAGGTTTTAGTCAAATTACAGATTTCAAAATCATATATTTAAAATACAATGTAAAACAATAATGCTTTTTTCAGCGTTGATTTTTGACACATGTACATGAATATTTTACAGAACTATAGCAGGATTAAGATTATGTGGGCTTATCATCAATAGAAATTGAACTATTTCAAACAAATATTAACATTTGATACAAATACAAACTTACAATAAGTTCATTTTCAGCATATCAACATACGAAATACATTTAATGTAGATATAAAAACCGATAATAACATGTATTAATACAATTCCATTCTTATGGCCCATTTAATTTACATATGTAAAATTAAAAAAAAAGTTAAACAGGAGCCAACATAAGTATAACTTAATTTAAAAAAACAACAGATTATCACATGCTATACCTTGTTTCCCATGTAATCCAACCATTACATATTTTTTTATATTACACATGTATAAAACAACATTTTTAAGCGTTTTCATTGGCTTAGTTTTCGTTTATTGACCATTCGCATTTTGTTATTTTGCTGAAATGACGTTGCAACGTCAAATGACGTCACGAAATGTAAACAACATTCGGGATTTATCATTTTGTTTGCGTAAATATTTATAAGATTTGCTCATTTAAAAGCATGTGATAAAAAAAGATCTGACACTCGTAAAATCATACCATATTTTATTAAACTCGTCCAGGAAATTCGTTAGTAAGCTCGCCAAAGGCTCGCTAACTAACAAAATTCCTGAACTCGTTTAATAAAATATGGTATGATATGACAACTCGCGCCAGATCCTATATTTACTAACGTCATTGAGTAGCATATACTTATAGTTACTACAAGAGAGATTAATCTGTGCATACTGGTATTCACAAATGACGTTTCATCTTAAAAGTACAACAAACAATCGCATCATAAATAAAACAAATTGCGAGTTACATATGATTGCAATTGTCAAATAATGATGAGAAATTGAGTGAAATATTTGGGTTTTCTTTATGTACGAAATATTGACAAGTATATCAAAAAGATTAAATATTTGGATCTGGTGTATGTTTAACAACAAAGGGGTTACGATGCTGTTAACACAAGCCTTGGGCTGTATTTGCGTTTTTATTTCTGATTGGCTGAATTACAACCTGGAGAAGTCACTATTCAAGTATGCACCCGCTAATCAGCATTGTGATACCAATAAATAATGCAAATACAGCCCAAGGCTTGTGTTAACAGCATCGTAACCCCTTTGTTGTTAAACATACACCAGATCCAAATATTTAATCTTTTTGATATACTTGTCAATATTTCGTACATAAAGAAAACCCAAATATTTCACTCAATTTCTCATCATTATTTGACATCGTAACCCCTTTGTTGTTAAACATACACCAGATCCAAATATTTAATCTTTTTGATATACTTGTCAATATTTCGTACATAAAGAAAACCCAAATATTTCACTCAATTTCTCATCATTATTTGACACAATAAGCGTTTAAGTTTGACATAGGACGTTATGCACATCCTTGTTTATACATATATAATATATTAATTATGCGGCTCGCTTTGGGAAAACTGGACTAAACACATTTCCGTAAAGCGCAGTCCCAGATTATCCTTCGCAGACACTTTTCGCTAAGCCTGGATTTTCGTTAACAAGAGACTTACTTTAAAAGTAAAATATATTTTAACGAAATGCACAAGCTTATCTGTGACGCCTCTTCAAGCGCATGCATAGAGCCCGGTTTTCACAGATCGTGGCTCTTGTTATACATATTAGTGCGTAGTAAATTAACAAAACTCCTAACGGAATAGTCATTGCAAAACAGAAATTGAGGAAACCATAACGGAATATTCTACATCTGGCTCATACATGTAGTTTATCATTAAGCACCACATGTTGTAGACATAAAAATACATTGTTTTCATAAACAAACCAACAGCGTGAACGTATCTGGATAACAAGACTTTGCGTATTATTTCTTTGCGCATATGATAAGTAAGATATATTCTGGCACCTTCAGTTAAAAATCGAGTTTTTTTTTTTTGGCTGAAATCTTCAATGCATATTTCTGCCAGAGAATTTTCTCGGTGGGCGCCAGCTAGTTTCTCTGACTGACCGTCTGAAAGCTTTCGACAGATCGTCACCGATTACCTGAAGTTGGTTCAGTACAGTGTTGATCGTTGACCTTTCGCTATTCAACTTCTTCACACAAATCTGGACGAGGCGAACAACTGTACCGGGGAGTCCCCCGCTATCCTGGTCCAAACGCAACATGGCCTCAGGGTTAAGGTCTTGAACAAAATCACGAATTCTGTAAGACCTTTGAACATCGAACGCCTGTCGATCGTACATCAGTTCATACATCAACAGTCCGAACCCATACACGTCTCCAGATGTGATGTACAATTCATCGTTCAAGACCTCATGAGGCAGGTACACGAAGTTTCCCACCTTTGCTTCACCGTCAATGGGGAACGATGCCTTTCTTGGTACACACGCCCCTGTAAGCTTTACGTCTCCTTTCTCTGTGACCTAGTGAACAGAATCAACTTGTATATAAAACGAACTATTGGCATCAAGTTGTAAAAACATAAGCAAATGTGTTTATTCAACAATGGGAAAGATCGTTTTATTATGAAATATAGGAATAATCAAAAGTTTTATCAAGAAAGTCTCGCTTACATCCTTTAGATTTGTTTTGAAGTCAAGTGGTCAAATTACTATGTAATAAAGGACAAAAACAATACACTACAACAACAAAACATTAAAACAGTCAAAACAATTATTGAAGAATAAAAGGTTTAAATAACAAATGTTGCCTATAGCAACTGAATATATGATGTAAATTTATTAACATTACTGTTATGGTATGTTGCGAAATCTCCATGTGTACAAGCCCCATTGAATGGAGGTTTAACAGTCCGTTGGCTGTTTCGAGCAAAACTTTGTGGACATAATCGTCCGGTTTGTCGTAATTGTTCAGAAACTTCGACAGTGACACCAGTCTTTGATCAAATATATACGCAGGAATTATTGCATCGGTATGGTGTATTCCCAAGAACTCGGCCAGATGGGAGTCTGTACTCAAGAGGGATCTGTAATTAGACACAAAATATGGCATGTTTATTATAAATTCCAAATGTATTCAATTTGTATGTATAAAAACAATATGTTTATCTACGGGCTTTTAAATTATTCCTTTAAACATTTAATTAGATGTTTATTATAATGATATTTATCTAATTTATCACGCCCAACAATCCCATAATCCGATACTTGTTCCTTGTTTGTTTGTTAATATTTTTATTTGCAATTATTTACTCTGCATTAAAAAACATATAGAATATGTACCTCAGTTTTGCGACTTCGCGTTGGTTGCAACTCATTCCGGACGCTGTCGTGTACAATTTTATCGTTATCGGCTTCTCCGTCCCATCTCTCTGAAAAATCCCAGCGTGCAAATAGGTCCACAGACCGTGGGGAGCATCTCTTGCGATAGGCCCTTCGATACTTTGTTCATCGTCCTTTATCATGGAGAATGAGCGGAATGTTTTATGGAGACTCTGACCGTCTCCAAGTTGGCCAGTTATGATGCGGATTTCACTAAGTTTGAAATCATTCACAAAAACATAACCTTCTCCGTAATGTTTGAGTACAGTTTTCAGCCCTTCAATTTCTTCTAGCATTTTCTCATACATATACGCATCTCGCCTGTGATCCACGGCGAGTTCTTCGAGTTTATCCAATAGCCCTACGTTTGCTTTTATAATTGTTGGTATCTTTTCTTCAAGAAGATCAATCAGGTCGGAAGGCCTTTGCATGAGAACTTCCAGCAAAATGTCTAATGGACCCTTACCGCTTTGTTTCTTATTTTTCAACAACTGTGACAGCAACTTTTCTGATCGCCTTCCCGCCCATTGCACCGGATCTTTTTCGAATCTCATTGTCTCCTTCTTCCTACCAAACGCAAAGATTGGTTTAATTCTATGAGCTAATTTCACAGGTAATTTGTCAGGTATTTCAATCAGGCTTGGTTTCAAACTGATGCGTTTAAGTGACATTCGTCGGGTGTCGCTATCCGAGGAATCCGTTGACTGTTTGGTAGTATTCAGCGAATTCTCCGATGACGTAATCTCAGCTTGTAAAACACCAAGTTTTGTCTCGATGCATGCTACTATTTCCGCTTCAATCGTATCAATGGTGTTGTTTTCAAAACTCCAGTCTTCAAGTTCTGTATATACCCTGTCGTAAAAGGCTGTGTCTACGCGTTGTTTGATCCATAACCAGTGACTTGCGTGACGAATTTCGGACGTCACCTGTGGTATTTCGCCGTCTTTCCACGACGATGTAAGGCGCATTTTTGTCATCGGTTGTTGCAAATGTCTGTGAAGCTCCTGCGATATCTTCTTAGTTTGAACCACAACTTCCGCTCGCAACTCCTTAATGACGGCATCAGTATCAGTCTGTAGTTTCTCCAATCTATGCCTGTGTCTACGAGATCGTTCTGTGTTTGCTCGTTGTGACAGAGCCAGTCGTGTTGTCGCTGATTTCATGACATGGCTAACTCGTTGAAGAACATGCTCAATCCATCTGTATTAGATACAAACATTAGCAACTGTAATCCTTACAAAGACGATCCTGCTGATATAATACGGTATTGTATATTAAACGCACGAATATAACTAACACACTTCATTTTAGATATTCAGTTAATGTATGAATGAGTTTCCAGACGCAATAAATACACACACAATAGAACTTACTTGTAATAAATCCTGAGGCGGCGTTCTGTAACATACGAATACAGCCTGCTGAGAGAGTCGAGGAGAGTCCGGAAGTTATCGCTGATGTAATCAGGGTGAGCTGTTACATCGCGTTTTGCATTATGTGCGGAAAAGAACACGATTTTCGAGTCGTCGAACTGCGGGTAACAGCTCTTCAGTTTAGATGTTATATGGTCCTTGACTGTTTCTTTTGCCGATTCCTCAACGGCATCGAATCTGTTGGCTACAAACAGGGCGGCTTTGGGGTCAAACGGAAGTGCTTTGTCGTTCTTCTTTTGCTCTTGCATAACAAGTTTTAGTAATTGAAGTAGCTGAAATGATATTCCCCCTTTTTTAATTTTCAATTGCCCATATATGGTTACATTTGTGTGTTCAGTAAGTATTATTCATTGATATCACTAACACAAAACTGTCAAATTGATAATTGTTTTTTTTAAATTTTCATAAAGTAATGTATACAATTTTATAGATTTAAAACAAGTTTTACAGACCGCAAACATCATTTCAAAACAACAGTAAAACTTCTATAAATGTATGTGTTTATGAAATTCCGTTCTATTTCATAACTGTTTTATTACTATATTAAATAAACGGATGCATACCCTGTCTTCCTGAACACCACCGGCATTGTCGGAGAATATTACGTAGATGAAGCCGAGTATGTCATTCTCGGCTATGTACTCCATTAAATAGTCTTCCAAAAAGTCGTTCTCGCCAATACCCGGTGAATCCGTAAGAACAAGGCCACCCTGCATAAGTTGTTTGGTTGCATTTTTATTATACGACACACAATTTATACATGTGAACAACATTTAAAACAAAAATAGGAACAATACCATATCACACAGCTAGCTCAAAAATAAGAAAACGTCTTAAATATGTATAACACTATTAAGGTTCATTATGCTTGAACATAAATGACATGTGTATTACCTTAAGGATATCTAATGGCAAATAGACTCGTGCTTCCTTCACTCCGTGATCTATCTCCCTCTCTTTCCCACGAGGAAATGCGATATTGTGAAACGTATCGAGGCTTTCCGTCTCAAAAATGGGCTTGCTTTGGTCCTTGTAGATGACCTTGAACAGTTGCCTCGGGCCGTACCGTACAGAGGTGATAAGGGAGGTGCACGACAGCGCGCTAACTTTGAGAATATCCATCCCAAACAGCAGGTTCAAGAAACTTGTTTTACCTGCATTTGTTTCACCTTAGGAATACATGATACATCGTTAAGAAATATATTGATAGGCATCGATATTCGATTCAAATTCTATTCAATAGTACCACAACGTTACAGCTTACAAAATTGTGCAATACTTTTGGTAAACAAATTGTAAACATAGACATAAAAAATCTTTATTTACAAACAATACCAGTGATAACGAGTATGGTTTTAAGTTTTAACATTTAAAAAGTTGATACCTGCTACCAGCAGGACCGCCTCGTCTTTTCCCAACTCGCGAATGCGCTTGTTGCAGTCTTCCAGAATGTTATCCGTTGTTCCGTCGCTGGAGAGAAAGTCGTTCACGAACTTTTGATTGTGGGACTCATCGGAGGGCTGAACTATCTGCAGCAGTTTCTGGAACATCTCGATCAATTGTTGTCGCTTAGTTTTGTCTTCTTTGCCATCGCGAGCCATGGACTCGCTGATCTATCAAGGGTGAGTTGAATCGGTATTATTTTGAATGTTGGTAGAAACATTTTTTTCTGTTAAAATTATGTGAAATGGATTATAAGTCTGCATTATTAAGCAACGCTAAAAAATAACAACATGCAGTTGCCAATATAAGTAATGGTTTCACATTTCCATTTTAAATGATAAACAAGAAATCGTTTAATGCTAAAGTAAGATATAGTTTCGTTCGCATATTTAGAAATATTGTGAGCGTTTAGGTTTTCATGAGTGCATTTTTAATTTTAATTTCTGTCAACACTGCATATTTCTCTTAACGGAATCGAATTTCATAAAAATTAAAGCTTTGAAAGCATTTATCCAACATGGTTTCATTGAGTAGCCCACATTAAATTGCCAGCCTCGTTTATCAAGAGAGGCAAAGCTCATTATGGGAAGGTAAAAAAGGTATTTTTAATAAAAAGTAAAACAGAAATATTTATTTTAACTTCCTTTTGTGCTTACACATATTCATTACGCAAAACTGCAACTGCTTTAATAAAATATAATCAATCATTTGTTTGAACGATTTTATGGTCATTCCTTATTAAACAACACACAATACCAACTAAATATTTAAATTAAATTCGTCACTGACTGAGATTTAAACATATATAAATACAATTAATGCAATAACATAAAACTTGTATGTATGCTTCAGACAACTCATTTACACGTGCTTCTATTTGCAATATCAATATAAGCCACATCAGAACACGTTCTAACAGACAAGTGGGTAGTTTAAAATAGGTTCTCCATACATTTCAACGGATATTGGGTTATTTAGTAACACATTTGGATGTCTTGTTTAATCTTCATTAAAAGATCACGAAATAAAGGAAATTGTTCCACAAATGCTTTTCCTAGAACATGCCTATTTATTTTGGCATTTTGTACGGCAACCAACGTTTTGTCGTTTCGATGAAGGTTGCTTTTAACGAAGAACTCTAAATTATTGCTTAAACTCAAACAGGCGATAATCCGTCAATTCTTATGTATACACATATCATGCCGGTTTCGCGTTTATTGTTAACAACCAGTCAAATTACCGATATGTACGTTTCTGTTAGCATGTCGTCCGAATACATGTATAACCAACTTCTAATTTGAACCGATCGTTTAAGTGGAGTTCATTTACAGTCGTTGTTTATTATGGAATGAATTTGTTTTGTTATTTTTTTTAATAAGTCAACATGTTTGAGTATATTAAACAACTTTCAACATGAACACAACAATATATGACATAATCTTATAATATACACCTATGTGTATGCTTGTATTTTTATTCAATACTAGTACGTGTTTAGAATCGTTCAGAAAAATTATTTCCGATTCCGACAGTACCTTTTGTAAGAAAAGAAAGAGCGTGATAAATTAGAAACGTGTTAAACAAAATCACTTCAATTTTATGAACATTTATATAATTGCGAGTTAAAAGTGATATTATGGGCATCTAACAGTTTATAGGTGTCTATCGCAACCGTTGTATATTTTTGGTGTTTTCACTTCATATACACTTATATTTGTTAATGCAGCATCAACATACTAAAACAATATCCCGGAAAGAGAAAAATAATGCATTTGAATATCAACCGTACTTTCGTTTGACAACTGGTCATGCATATACGATGTGAACCTAAATTTAGTTTTAGTGAAGATTCCTTCATACGACACAAAGACACAATTTTGTTTTAAGGATCATTTCGCCTTACGGGACTGGGTGGGTCACGTAAGATATCGAATATAAGAATATAAAATATATTTTTATAAACAACCGGTAGCAAGATGATTTGCAGATAATTGATAAGTAACCACATTTTAACTAACTCTTTTGACCTGTTAATTCTTTTCAGCTCAATTCAACAGTAAAAATGTCTATAATATCACTTTAAGTTTATAATAGAAAAAGGAGATTATCCATAGTACAACAGCTACATACCATTTTCCTGTAACTGCCATGTTTTCTGGCAAGGTAATGCATTTTGAGACGTTTAACAATGTCTTCTAATGTGTCAAGTCCCACTGTGGGGATATCATACGTCTCACATATCTCAAACGCCGTCCCTATATCATCAAGCGCATCTATATCTTCTACTGTCAATATATGTTCCATTGTCTTTTTTTTAGATTTCCGATATTGTTTATATATTTAGAACTCTTTAATCTTTGCAGAGATCACTTTCATTCAGAGGTATTCCCCTGTTCTGATTGTGTTCTGTTCTTATTCCAGAAATTTTAAAGTAAATACAGACATACTTTTCAGCATTTCAAAGGCATGTGTTAATCATAAACACGTCGCATCGTAGTACCGGAAACGAGACTGGAAAGTCCAAACTCTTATCTACATAAGAAGCATTTTTATTTTAAAATCAAAACACCAAAGTAGCTTCACATGTTAGTTTATCACGCATTTGTGTGAGCGACATGTTATTAACTATGCTTGGTTGGCACGTGTTACA
>NC_068355.1:159357248-159442248 GCF_020536995.1 Dreissena polymorpha
TTATGACAATCGTAATTCTTGTCTGGTGCTTGGCTGTTAGTTTAATCACTCAAACCTTGCACGTTTAGGTTATTTCCGACGCAGCAAAACTCGCTGTGTACTATTGGTATTGTAACTGGCTTGTTAGCATATAAGTAAATCAAAACCTTATTTAATAATTGTGGGTTTCAAGAAGAAAACCCATTTTACTATGATTCTTAGAACTAGATTCGATCTTATTCGTAGCGCTTAAGTGCATTCGCTTTTGAACTAAAATTAATCATATGAAAGTGGTATGGAGCGATTTTTATTCAAATCTGCATTGGTCCAAATAATTATTATACTTGTAAGTTATAAACTGAAACATAATTGTGTTAAATAAAATATGCATACACATGTAGTATTTTACAAGCAGGTTTTTATAATGTCCATCGGTTATAAAAGGTGCATTTTTACCATCGTATACGAACTGTCTTAATCTTTTATATTGACTTCAAGGAAAATAGTTTCCATTTATAAAGAACACCCTTATGTAACAACACTATTAAGGATAATGCAAAAAGAGTATTATAGTATACAACTTAACCATCAAAATGAGATATGACAACATTATATTTAGTTCGCAGACGTGCGGCAAGAACAGAACTTCTTGACACTGGCAAATACTATTAGTAATAAGCAACAGATACATAAGTAACGAACCTCCACATGAAGTCTGCGTCCTTTACGTCGCCAGTACTCTAGCACCAGCCTCTCTTTCAGCTCCGGGACCGACTCCAGACCAGTATAGTCCACGTGGTTTTCCTCCGCTATCGTTACAAAATCTAAAAGATCATCGGTTCCCTCAATCTCTTCCAGAGAGGGATACGTGCAATCCAATGGCAGCATTCTTCCCGCGCTCCCTTTTCACGCGTCGTAAACGGTTGAATTAAAAGGTCAGTGTTGACTTATATTTTTAAACCCGTTTCTTTTGTAGCAGAATATGTTCATGTCAGCTGTGAAAAAACATTTAATCACATTCTTACTAATTGAATGTCATAGTCCATTAAATTAATTTAATTCAGATTGACGCATATGTCTGGCTGTTACACGAAGCGCATCGAATTTGTTTTAATCTATTGACTGAATTTTCCGTTTCTTTTTATAACGATTTGAAGCGCCGACACTTTTATTGTTTCGAAGCGAATTGCATTGTTATGCGCCATTAGATATAAATATGAATTAGTAAACGGAACTGGAGAAACCAATATTAATTTCATATAAGCGTATTCATAAACTTCCTACTCGAATTACGCCTAACAAACGTCTTTTGTTTCTGCCCTTGGTTTGTCATATACATAGGTAGATCTATTAATCAGAATGTGCAGCATTTAATTAACATTCAGGTGACAACGCGGAAGTTTGAATTCGTATTTGAGGAGCGTACTAAATCTTAACATTACTACCCGCTGTTTGACAAATATCTATTCACACTGCTTCGCTTCGTTGGTTTTTAAACTTTGTATACATTAAAAAAGTATCGCATATACCTTTTAAAACGGAATGATGATATTTCATTGAGTGCGAAATACTTCAATGAGCAATTATTTAAATATTGCATTTCACTATTAGTTTTATGTATTTCAGACGAGTGTAAAACGGAATAATGTCGGCAAAGAGAGATCCAAGCTGGTATATACAGAGTAAAGAAAACGCTTTTCAGGTAAGATTGAAATACAACTTGTAAAACCGTTTGGGTTTCAAAACATAGGTCAGCGAGTTTTTGTATCATGAACAATGTTAAATGCGTGGTATAACCATTCATACAATATGTAAACTAACGACCTTTAGCAAGCGTTCCTACTTCATGCGCATGTTGAAAGAGATCAAGCTTTGTGTACTTAAATGTTGACGATATGTCTTTAAAAATAAACAATACCTGTAATATAATGTAAGATCAAAAGCATTGCGAAAGCAAACTCAGAGGGGGGTCATCACATGATAGTCAAAATGGCGACATCCATGCCGAGACAGGTTTTTTCTCTGTCATTAGTTGTGTTAATCGTTTAAATACCGCTCACTTTTCAGCCATATCAGCAAGAATGTTTTTCGCGACGTATTTATATTCGCTATTTATCTCGAATTTATTGACTGTCGCGTGATTACACCCTCTGATACTGGATCTAACAGGACATTAAACCACATTTTTCAGCCAAAGGCTGATCATTTCATTGGTTCCACCTCATTTTAAAGGTGAATTAAAATAAAGAAAATGCAACATCCGAGGTCAAGCTCAGAACGGAAAATCTATCATCGCAATATGCCGTGTAACATGTTTTCCACCAAAAAAGTTTGAACGGATTCTGTGCGCATTGTGTTATTACTTTATCTTGTTCCGAAATATACAGCAGATCAGCTCCTGGTCATTTTGTTTCCTGCATTTGTCTGCCGTGTATACGCGCATTCCGTGTACATTATGCACATTATATTACTGCCTATTGTAGTGTGTTTGCTTGCATAATTGTTTCTTTGGTACTGTTGATAGATTTGTCGGCGTTATTACAATATTACAATCGAATCAGATCTGTCAGCGAAGCTTTTCACATATTTCCAGGAGACTGGCCAGAGGAATAATCTCATGACAAATAACAATTAAACGCGAGAAACGCGACATCTAAGTATTTGGAAACGATATTACAGCTTTACTTGTTTAAGCAACATTGTGTTTCTGCGAATCTATTACATATGTGTGCATTATGAACTTGTGGTATTGCCGCATTTGGTCCTTTACAGGTGTATAATGTTATAGTTGTTGCCAGTTATGGAATTGTCTACCAAATTGATTTGTTAGGTTAGGTTGTTTTCCCATGTTTGTAAAGATCTACGGGTTTGAAAGATCCAGCTAAAGGCAAATATTTTTACGTGTACCTGGTTAAATGAAGTGGTCGACAAGGGCCTATCAAGTTTGCATGTCCAGGAACGTGAAGATCGTTATTTTCGAGGCGGCAAAAAAACTACAACTATACTTTTTCAGGTCTGAAACATTTGCGGCGTTGTTTGGTTTATGTATGCAATCTACCAGTTTGTATTCTTTAGGTCTATAAGCGTGTACCAAGTATCTTTGTTGAAGTCATTGAAACATCTAACTATTTGATATGTTCGCGTCTTAAATGCTCTGCCATGGTTTTATGGTCAGATCTAAAACTATATACCAGGTTTTTTGTCGGGCATGTCGGAAACGAAATTCCAAGCTGTTTTGTTCAGATCTGAAACAAACTCCTGTATGCTATTATGTCTAGAGCAGTATATGTCTTAAAAGGTTTTTTTCCTGGATTGTGAAAGGCTTCTTGATATGTACAGAATTGTTAAAGGAGCCTTTTCACAGATTTTGGCATGTATTGAATTTTGTCATTAAATGCTTTATATTGATAAATGTAAACATTGGATCTAAAAAGGTCCAGTTAAAACAAAACAAGAATACATATCACAAAATAAAAAAGTAACCCTCAACTGGGCTCGAACCAATGGCCCCAGGAGTACTGGAGTTAAAGTCTACCTCTTAGACCACTCAGCCATCCGTGCTCATACAATGAGAGATGTATTTTATTCTTTATATAAGCAATCCTCGTAGTTTCATAAAAAATAAAGACAACGACAGAACTTTCTAAATTATTCAATCGTTTCGCTTTGCAACGCTTTATAATTTTCAGGTTTTTAAATCGTCAACATAGGTAACTATGGTAAATGTTGTGTATTACTGTTTCCTCACACATATCATAACTAAAACGAACATTTGCAAATCTGTAACAATTTTTTTTTCATTTTGTAAATTTACTAACACGTGAAAAAGGCCCCTTTAATGTCCACTATGTTGTTTTATTCAGGTTTGTAAATGTCTGCTAGGTAAATATGCCATGAAATGTGTGAACGTCTGATGGGAACTTAATTCATGAATTATTAATATCGGCTATGTTCTTATATCAAGGATTGTAAGTGTCGGCTGGGTTCGTATGTGGATTTTAAATTTCGGCTAGATTCTAATATTTAGAGAAGTAAATGACTGCTAGGTTTTTATATAAAGAGTTGTTAATTTCAGCGTTGTTATTTTGTCAAGAGTTGTTAATGTCTGCTAGTTTGTTGATTCCAGAGTTGTAAACGTCTGCCTGGTTCTTATGTCCAATATTGCAATTTAATGGTTACGTCTTTGATTTTAAATGCCGAGTTGTTATAATTATCATTTTTAATGTCTGCTAAGTATTATTTTCACGATTGTAATGTCTACTAGTTTGTTGCTTTTTTCCAGACTTGTCAAGTTTTGATATGTTGTAATGTACAGGGTTGTAAATGTCTCCAATGTTCTTATGTCCAAAATTGTAAATATCGGTTAGATTGTTATGTCTAGGGTTGTAATTGTCTGCAATGTTCTTATGTTCAGAGCTGTACATGTCTGCTAGGATCTTATGTCCAGTATTGATAATGTCTGCTAGATTGTTATGTCCGGAATTGGGAAAGCTAGCTTGTCATATTTATCATTTATAATGTATGCTAGGTGTTATGTCAACGATTGTAAATGTCCGCTTGGTTGTTATTTTAAGGTTTGTAAACATTTTTGAACTTATTACATCTCATAAATCAATTTGTCACTCGGTGTAATCTGTCCATATTAAAAAAAGATCTGCCATGTTTAGATATCGGTAATTGTAAAAATGGTAAAACACATGTAAAGATCTTACAATTGCAACAGGTATGCTAAGATTCTTATTTTTACAAATGAAAAAAAATCATACATAATTAGCTCAATTAAAGCGAGTGTCTTTTTTTTTGCTAAAAGAGTAATTCCATGCTTACATTTTTGTGAGTTTTTTTAAATTAAGGCAATTCTCATAATTAAATAAGCGAAGGCAATTTTCAACGTCAAAGCATGTTTATAACATGACCTACGCTCCAGGAGTGAAATAACGTAATGCTCAATTTTGTTTATTAAACGGGTGTTATTACACTAGTTAATATATTACTGTGAAATGACGTCATTTTGTAACGAAATGACGTCATTATTCCAGCGAATTTCTTCATTTAAACTATTTTACAATGTGAATAAACGGTGAAAATAGCATAAAATAAAAAGAAAATGTGTTGGTAATGCTATAAATAGAATCTAAGATTCGTGGTCATTTGGTATTGAATTTATTAAACTCGTCATCTAGATAAAGATAAAAACTCGACAAGCCTCGTTTTATCTTTATTTAGATGAATCGTTTAATAAATTCAATACAAAACGACCACTCATGCAAGATCCTATAGTTATTAATACCCCACTTACTGTTATCGTATTGTATTTCTTTAATTATGCTTAATCCATTTGAATTACAAAATGAATGCAAACCGAGCTTTTGTGTAAATCTTATTCTTTACCTGATGCATGTCATTCGAGCATGTGTTTAAATTTTAATCAATTCCTCCTTTAATTTTACAAACATTATTCTTTTCGTGTAATGCATTGTTCATTTTCAAGTCAAATAACGCGTTGTCATGTGTGCTTCAATAAACCAATAATGTAAATCTCCGACTAAAGCTGTCGGTTATATACAATTAAGTATTCATGGAGGCATTTAAACGCAATTAAGTGTGTATAGAGGACTCTTTTATCCCATTTTCAACGCGACATTGACGGAATAACACCTTATGAAATGTTCTAGCCTGTATTCAACACTGTGGGATATACCTGTCGCGTGCACGGACTATTCTTTACTTTACCACTGATTAATGTTTATAAGAAATAAAGTCGAGAAAATTTAGCTTCAAAATTATACGACCTTCAACCTTTAAATCTAGTCATATGACATAATTTTTCGCCATTTGTATAATGATGAATCAGCTGAAAATGACACTTATTGCATCATTCCCCCCCCCCCCCCCCCCCCCCCAAACAAAAAAAATTAAAAAAAATTGACGATTTATTATAAACGCAACTTATTTCACATGAACATGTACTGTATATTGACATATTTGAATTGTCAATTTATCACATCTTTCTTATTTCGTGTAATGTGCATAGTTTATAACCCATGCATATACTTCTGAGATTTAAGAATGTACAACAAGCCATACAAATATCGCACAATTCATAAATAATCTGCAATATTTGCTTTCCGATTTAATTCACGTTAGGCATAGAGCTGTGTAAAGTATAAGATGGTAAAAATAGCACCACACTGGAATTCGGAACGTCCTATTTTGTACACGGGTATTATCCACTCATTTATTTGTTGTGTAATGGATTGTTTTCATTCTTTGTGTATTTATACATTAAATTATTTTCTCATACAATAAGCGCATTTACCATAGACAAATAAAAAAGTGTGCAAGTTTAAACATAATTATGTTTGTATGCAGAAATCTGCAAATGCAACCGAGTTTACCAACGATTAAATTATTTGATAAACTGCTCCGGTTCATTTTAACAGCAGTAATGTAGAGTACATGACGTAGCGTGTAACGAAGAAGAAAGTTATTGAGTTCGTAAACTCATTTGAATATAGTGATAGGATTGTTTGGTTCCTCTACAAAGGGGGTTCAAGAAGAACACAGAACAGATGGCACAAGGGTCTTTATTTAACTATGCTAAAATAATTATTAAAGACCCTAGATGCAAAATCGTCAATTATTGAGTAAAATGGATTATTAGATGGATTTTAAAGGATAATTAAAGGTAAGATACTTGTTCGAACGTGTTTAGGTTTTTTGTAGTTTTGTCGTTCCCTGTTCCCGGAAAAAGGATTTTAACATGGACGCCATTGATGCATCTGATCACACACGGCATACCCATAACATTATATAAAAAAACACGTTCTGCGCGTACTTAAATTCGTCGTCCGAAGTCGGAAAACGTATTGCCCTATATATAAGGTCAAATAAAGTGTCAGTCGCTGCAATTGTCTGTTTACTCGTCGAAATTGTCAAGGTCGTCGACGGTGTACATGTATGTTGACATCGACATCATTTTGTCAGGAAGCAACCGCCGCCATATTGGATTTTGATCATTTTCTTTCGAAAATAAAATGAATTATAGTAAAGTAAAATCTTCTTTTCGCGGTCGTAATGTGTTATTATTCGGATACTGCGTAAAATTGAATCGAGGCATATGGTGATATTTTGTTTTACAGTTTGTGTGTGAATTTTTTTTAAATTTTTACGTACCAGAACAACTACATTTATATCACTACGCATGGTTACATTCGTTAGATTTTAAGCGCTTTTAAGACTGAATTAAAATTATTGTTAAGGTTATTAGATCTATTAATGTTAAATGTCACGTTGAAAAAAAATCAAATGGGATAAATAGAATACTAGGATTAGCGTTGAATACAGAGAAGTTTATGTTGCTCGGCTCGAACACCGAAAGCGCTCGCCAAGGCTCGCGCTCCCGGCGTTCTAAGCCTCGCAACATAAACTTCTCTGTATTCAACGCTTACCTAGTATTCTCTATGAATATGATCTGATAACAATGTATGGGTCCCAGCTGCGTTTGCACAAACCTTATTATGAGCGTTAAGAACGGTTATAAAAAAAATACCTCAATTAGTATACACTGGAAATTCGACAATGTAGATCGTTTAATAACTGATTATAAATGCAATAACCTTTTTGAAACAATTAATACGTATCACCAAAAGTATTATTATTCAATTTGAGGTATGTTTTTCAGTTCCATTGTGTCTCTTATATTCCCTTCTTTTCAGAAATATAATTTGTTCTAAAAATGAAATATTCAGTTATTAATTTAATATGCTGTTATATCGTTGATAAGACACGCCCATAACCACTTGAACATCCTTCTGATTTAAGATACCCGACCTGAAGACTGCGTTTGACGTCTTTAAGCTCATCGACTTCAATGCGAAGGGCATGGGTATCAAAACGAAGGACGACGCCGTAAGAGTCATCATTGAGAAGCTTGACAAAGGGGTCGATCCGGAAAAGGTAGCCTTACTCCTATCCTCATATTGAGTTTCCCTATTCACAAAGTGAGTTATCATTATTCCCATAGTTTATTGTCCCTATATCCATGCCGAATATTCCATATTCCCATGTTGAGTTACCTTATTCTGATAAACAGTTGTCCCTATTCATATCGCAAATAATCTCTTTTCCAATAATAATTACCAAATTCCCATAATTAATTGACCATATTCCTATTTTGAGTTGTTCCTATTCCATTCGTGAGTTGTCCCTTTTTCCATAGTGAGCCTTTACGAGTTGAGTTATCCCTGTTCCCATAATGAGTTGTCCCTTTTTCCATAATGAGCCTTAATGAGTTGATTTGTCCATGTTCCCATTGTGAGTTGTCCCTTTTCCCATAGTGAGCCTTAATGAGTTGAGTTGTCCGTATTCCCTTCCTGAGTTGTCCCTTTTTCCAAAGTGAGCCTAAATGAGTTGAGTTGTCCCTATTCCCTTCGTGAGTTGTCCCGTTTTTCATAGTGAACCTTAATAAGTTGAGTTGTCCCTGTTCCCATAGTGAGTTGTCCCTTTTTCCATAGTGAGCCTTAATGAGTTGAGTAGTCCCTGTTCCCTTCGTGAGTTGTCCCTTTTTTCATAGTGAGCCTTAATAAGTTGAGTTGTCCCTGTTCCCTTCGTGAGTTGTTTTTTTTTTCATAGTGAGCCTCAATAAGTTGAGTTGTCCCTCTCCCCATAGTGAGTTGTCCCTTTTTCAATCGTGAGTCTTAATGAGTTGAGTTGTCCCTGTTCCCATGGTGAGTTGTCCCTTTTTCCATAGTGAGCCTGAATGTGTTGAGTTGTCTCTGTTCCCATAGTGAGCCTTAATTAGTTGAGTTGTCCATATTCCCTTCGTGAGTTGTCCCTTTTTCCAAAGTGAGCCTAAATGAGTTGAGTTGTCCCTATTCCCTTCGTGAGTTGTCCCTTTTTTCATAGTGAGCCTTAATAAGTTGAGTTGTCCCTGTTCCCATGGTGAGTTGTCCCTTTTTCCATAGTTAGCCTTAATGAGTTGAGTTGTCCCTGTTCCCCACATGGGTTGTCCCTTTTTTCATAGTGAGCCTTAATAAGTTGAGTTGTCCCTGTTCCCATAGTGAGTTGTCCCTTTTTCGATAGTGAGCCTTAATAAGTTGAGTTGTCCCTGTTCCCTTCGTGAGTTGTCCCTTTTTTCATAGTGAGCCTTAATAAGTTGAGTTGTCCCTGTTCCCATGGTGAGTTGTCCCTTTTTCCATAGTGAGCCTTAATGAGTTGAGTTGTCCCTGTTCCCATAGTGAGTTGTCCCTATTTCCATAGTGAGCCTGAATGTGTTGAGTTGTCCCTGTTCCCATAGTGAGTTGTCCTTTTTTCCATAGTGAGCCTTTACGAGTTGCGTTATCCCTGTTCAAATAGTGAGTTGTCCCTTTTCCATAGTGAGCCTTAATGAGTTGAGTTGTCCCTGTTCCCATAGTGAGTTGTCCCTTTTATAATAGTGAGCCTTAATGAGTTGAGTTGTCCCTGTTCCAATAGTGAGGTACCTTTGTCCATTGTGAGCCTTAATGCATTGAGTTGTCCCTGTTCCCAAAGTGAGTTGTCCCTATTTCCTTCGTGAGTTGCCGTTATTTCCATAGTGGTTTATCCCTTGCGCAATAATGAGGCGTACTAAGTTATCCCTCTGAACATTGCAAATTGCCAGTTGTGCAAAATTGAGTCATACCTGTTTCCATTTGAGTTGTCCCTATTCCCCTAGAGAGTTGCAGTGGTCTTAAGGCTAATGTTAAGTCGTTAAACTTTAATATGATGTTATAAACGAGTGCCTCTGTTCAACACTTAAACATCCGCTGCTTAAGCAATTGGGAAACCCTAACGACATAGGAATCACAACTACATTAGTAAAAAGGCCAATTTTAATAGAATGCTTTCTATGCAAGCAAGAATAGAACACGTTTGGGATAAGTTTGTAAAAAAACCGTGACAGTTCTATGATAATATTACTTCACTAAAGAAACGTTGATCATTCTACAAAAAACCTAGTCTTAAGACAAATTTACCAGTTTAAAGAAACTGTTCGATTTACAAGTCTAAATAAACTGTGGGAAGTCTAAAGAAACAACGACACGTCGGGAAAACTGATTATTTTTTAAGAACTCATACATTTTAAGTATTTTTAGTTGCAGAATCGAACTTTTATAGCACACCATTATTTGCACCATCGATAATTTTTTTCAGAAACAACCGAGCAAGGGCTTGAAGAAGGCTATAGAGGACGATCAGAAACACAAGGCGAAGTTAGTGGACAAGTACGAGAGATCGCAAAAGCTGTACAACGAGCTGCCCTCAAATTACAAGCGGGATCTGAGACAAGTTTTCCCAGGTTTGAACAATCCATGGTTGAGGATTCTTTAGTTAAGATTTTCCAATTAAATTACGCGCGAAATCAGGTGTTCTTAAGCTTCGACAAATTATTTTAAGGCTTTGCATTAGTTCAGACGTTTACACAATTGACGATCATATGCATGTTCATGTATTGCCGTTGATGTTTTGTAATTAAGTGTCTTATTGTAGGCTAAGTTTTGTGACTCTAGTTCAACATTTTTGAAAATAATTTTACACTTAAAAATGTACACATGCACTCTGTAGGCAAATTAAAGTGTTTTGCTACAATGGTTTCTCAGGGATGGCTTGAGTGATAGTTTTTAATCTTTAAACAATTTACCCTAAATGACCTTACATGCCAAATTTTGTCAAATGTAGAGGCCAATTCAATGTTACATATCGTTATGAAATGCATGGGTCATTCAAATGTAATCGGCTTATTTCTCAATAATGCATCGAGGGAGTTAAACATACATTCCCCATAAGGAATTGACCCAAAAGGCCTGGTTTTGTAACCCCTAGTTTGACATGTGTCAAAGACAAAATGTTTCTTCTGACAGTTCTTGTAATTACAAATAACCTTAATTAAACCAAATTGTAAGTGAAATTATTTATGTGCTGTGTTTGGATAACTTCCATATCTTTGTGTAAAACAGCGTCATTATGTATTGTATGAAATAGACTATGGTTTAAATGATTAATACACGTTAATACCTCATTCACTCAAAATTAACGAACGTTTATTAATTTTAATATATATGACATGATTTAAAAATAGATGCACGTCCATAAAGTGTCTTTTTGTAAAATATTGGTCAAAGGGTAAAATAATTTCTCATTTCTCATTTAACCTGAGACTTTTGGGTTAAGGACCTGGATTTAGCATTGCTTTTCCATCTCAGAATGCATTACACTTCGGCGAAGTTGTTAATATAGCATATTCATGCTGAAGACAACAGTTTGACCTTTGACAGCGAATATGATATGGGTTGTTTGCCTAAGAATATGTTAAACAATTATGTCATGTTTGCATTTTTATTTGAAAATTCATCCATGCTAGATAGAGTTACGAAAAGAAAAAAAGAGTTATCGGTTGATTTCTTGTATGCATATGTGACCAAGAACTGTAACTTGATCGTTTTCCTTGATATTGGGTTCTAGCATGCGACACGAATTTCGTTTGTGTCAAGTTAATTTTATAAACATTGATGAAAAACAAAGTTATTCTCTTATCTATAGAAATATTTAAAAAAACAATCTGTAATGCTCTAATATTTTGTTTGATATTCGGCTGTCTGATATTTGCACTTTATAACAAAAGTGTTGCTGATTTGAAGGAGAATGGTTTCGGTCTGTGTTTTCTTTGATGTTTTATTTATGTATTTTTGCTGTAATTTCCGAACACAATTTCATGATAATAAACAGTGTTTTATTTTACATGATACAACTTAATAATAGTGCACGCATCAACGAACTAAACCATTGGCCTGTTCGTCCGTGTAATATAAGCAGGCTTCGTCATCTAAACAGTTTTCATTTCACAAGAGGTCCATAAAATTCCCAACCCGAAGAGTTAATAGTCGCTTAGTATTTTTCCGCCTGCATGAAGTCATGCGTCATTCATAGGTTCGTTCATTTGAGAGTGTGCGGTCGTTCATTGTAGCAATTAAAACCAGGAAGTACTGAAGTATGGATGCCACGTAATAACTTACAAGGAAAAATGGATGGGTGTAGCGAAACGTGAATATATATGTATGAAATACAGACAATATATTAGCAATGTAAACATATTAACTCGTGTGGAACCACCTTGTACTGGTTCGACTTTTATCCAAATGTTACATCAGTAAATCAAAAAATGTGTAAACCATAATTAAAGCCCGACGGGTGTCGGTGTACTGTTTGTGAAACGTATAATAAAGGAAATGCATGCAAACCTAGATACATGTGTTATTTCACAAACCATATTACTGCAACTATGAACTTACTTGCGATGAAATTTTGCAGGCATAGAAGAGGCGTTCGAAACCAGAAAAGCTGAAATCAAAAAGAGCGAGTGCACTATACTCATCGTAGGTACGTATGAATGATATATATGTATAATGGCACTCCGGAAACATTATCCTTAGAAATACATTTGTATTCTTATAGTCTGTTATTGTGCACTCTTGAAAATTGCGTAATTTCGTTATTAAAAAATTCTTACCTTGTATTTCTTTTAGGAAATTTTGGTGAGTGTGTTTGGCATTATACTACCAGACTATTCACTTTGATTTAGGACCTTAAAAAACACCCTACTGCATTATTTACTCAATACACGAAGTAATACAGGAAATACAGCATAAACCATTGAAACGTGTCGAAATATACCTAAATCATTCAGCCACCGTTACATTATTCATGATTTCACAGTTAAAAAAGACTAATGTTGCAAGTAATATAAAAATGTTCATGTTCTATATGTTCTCCGACCAAATTCTCCAGCACCAGAATCTTCCGTTCACGAGCACTGTGCTATCAATGTTAATAAATTATCAGTCTAGAAGCTATTGGGTGTAATAAAGTACATGTATTTTAATAAAGACACATTCTAAATAATAAAAAGATGTGGTGTTTGAAAACATTAAATAATTTATTACCAACGTTACTATAATAATTAAAGTAATAAAAGTCACTTTCTGAAAAAACCGGGCTCAATTCATATGCGTTCATTGTCGTCCCAGATAAGCATGGGTCAAACATTTCGCTTTATGTCATTTTTCGTTTAAATTAAGTCTTCTAACCCACAATCCAGTTTAATCGGAAAGTGACGTCCCTTATTAGCCCTTACGGAATATACAGGCTAATCTGGGACGACACTTTTCGAATATACATTAAGCCCCGTTTTCCAAAAGCGCAGCTATTGAACAATTTCAGAGTGTAACCATTAGCTTTTTTCTGCAATATGACATAAAGGTAAGGTTCGGTTTAAAGTAATTATACATGTTATGTTTAACCGTTCTCGGTTTAGGCGAGACAGCGGCCGGAAAGAGCTCCCTGATCAACCTGCTACTTGGGGAATCATTGTTGCCATCCAGCCAACTCGGCTGCACATCCACCATTGTCGAGATTCGCTCCTCCAGGGAACCAAACCGGAGAACAGCGACTGGCTTCTTCCGGTATCACAGTTTTAAGTTGTTTATGAAGAGGAATGTTTAAATGAGGTGTGTTTAGGAAAAACCAGCCCTTATGCACGTAGATGACGTGTCGTCCTGTTGCTGAAAAAACGGACGACACGTTTCGCCTAAAGTACTTTATTTTTAGAACATACTGCATTTAAACAGAATTACAGCGTTATGACTAGTTTTTCCGGTTTCCAATTACACACATCGCCTTTTGTTGCATTGTTGCAATTGATCTCACCACAATGGTCAAATTCGTGTTATTTTTTAGACACCAGTCTATTCTATTATTTTGTTTTTCATTTATCGAAACTGTTTACGTGTTTCACTCGCTTGCCCAGAATACTTGCGTACTGCATTTGTTCCCACATACACATGTATTTGATATGTGATTTATTTTTCACCTTCGTTGGTTTACCAACCATTGAGTAATAAGAATCAGCATGTGACCCATTCCCAGTAAGTTGATATCATTCCATGTATACCAATTTTAAAATGAGTAATTGATTTCCAATCTACGTCGTTTCAAAGGTCGTATACTGAACAAGGTCAGCCTAAAAAAGCGCCACCGCCGGTCATGTTTGACCTGACCTCACAGGTAGGCGGCGATCAATTTCGGCGCGCAGTGGCGGAGACGGACGAAGACGGCCTCTCCCCTTACGACAGGATCGAGGTCACATGGCCGTTTGCCATGCTGGAGGTAGTTATGGCAGGTGTCTGATTTAAGTTAACGATCTGGCGACACAACAATCTGGTGACGAACTTTAATTTCGCCGTACCTTAAGTTTACAAAAACCTGTTTGTGTTGTCTTAACCGATACGGATTGTTCTTTTGTAAAGCAGTGAGTCATTTCGTTTTGTAATGAACGACTACATGTATATTAAATTTTTAATCCTCGTAATGATGCAACTGATGTTATGCTTTATTAATACATGAAAAATATGCTCCGATCGGCTGGATGGAAGTTTACCAAGACATAACCTGCTATAGGTCGCAAAAGTCGTAATGGTATTGTGTTTTTGTGTAAATAAATCACTTACAAATATTATTATCCGTCAGCAAGTTACAGCAAGTTTGGTGACAGTTAAAAACACCTAACAAATTGTCGTCCAATTAGCATGTTATATTGGTAAGATATTTAATAAATACTTATTCAAAACTTCCGTCATGTATCAAGCTCAAAATATGCGTAGTACGTAGTGTAACCGACAATAAAATACTGTCATGAATAAATTATGCAATACTTGTCAAACAGCAAATATAATAAATGAGTCCATGAACGATTGGTAAGCGAATCGATGAACGAGATTGCTGCCAGTAAGGAGTACATGTAGTGTCGTGGGAAATTGGTCGTAGTGTACGTACGTGAAGTGTTGTCATAAATCTTCGTGTGAAGTCCGATTAGGCACATATATGTCCGAAAGAACACCTCTCGCTTTTATGATATCTATGTTTCAAGTTATTATCTTCAAACCCTCAAAAAATGCTTGTTCAGTCCCGAATCCGCCTTAGTGGACTGTATAGATTAACCGGGACGACACTTTACGCACTTGCATTGAGCGCACATTTTTTGCGTCATTCTTCATACACGTCATTTCTGTCCACCAGGAGGGTATAGTGATCGTGGATACACCGGGCATAGGGGGCGGGTCCAAGGTCGGCAAGCACGTTGAACGTTACCTCAGCAAATCCTACGGGTTCATTTACGTGGTCAACAGCGCAAACGCGGGAGGCGTCCAGAAAGGCAGGGTAGGTCAACTGCGAAAGCTTTAAAAGTTTTGCTTCGCTGAACACAGTTTGTATTGTCCTCCTTTTTTCCTTTTTGTTTTTGTATCTTTACTTTATCGATGTTAGCAAGTCACGACTTAATTTTGGGAATGTTAAAAAGTTATATTAAATATATACATGTATTTTATTATAATACAGTTAAACTGTTCACTTTTATTATTGCGTTGTGTATATAAACACACTCAAAGCCAGATGAATGTACGCTATCTGACTTTTTATTGCAGACATATTTCAATATTTGATAAATAAACAGCCACAATTGACAGAATCTAGATTTTGTTTTAATTTGTTCATCTTGCATTACTATAACTTTTTATTTGCATAGAATAAGATTGTGTTAAGTTTTTATATGTTTTTTCTCAGCTGCAAACATTTATGCGGATGGTGGTTAACGCGGCGGGCGCCGAGGGATACAATTCTGAGTCTACTATGGTGGTGTGTAACCGATGGGACATGGTTCCCGGCAGCGACAGAGAAGCAGTGAAGCAGGATACGTTCGAGAAGCTGTCGAGATTCTTCACTGATCTTAAGCAGTCTCAGATTCACTACATGTCCATAATGGAAGTAAGTTAATGAATTGCTTGTATGACACAGTATGTCATTAAGGCTGAGCATGTTTTATAAAAACGTATCGAGTTGTGATGAATGACAATATTTACGTGTTTTTGTCGTATTTTTATCAGCAAAATGATGGTGACCGGGGTCAGAACTTTTTTTCCGTCACGACGGTATCATGTACGAACGTTCTATCAAGGGAATACACGCGATATGTATATCCACGAATCAAACAGAACCCACGATATAACAATAACCTACCATAAATAACAGGGCCCGAGTTAATTTTAAGAAGGGACTGAGCCGACAATTAACAAACTTCGAAATAATAATTGACGCCAATAAAAAACCATTGGGAATCTGTTGTGTAGCAAAAAAAAAATAGACACGCATAGGAACGTCATTTGATATTTAATTGACAGTACAAATTAACAATACGAAAACTTTTTTAAATGGAGAACTTTGATTTTACTACGTAACGCTCGCTGTCGGTTATTAGGTTTTGTTGTATGTCATGAACTTAACCAACGATCCTTTGTTTCATTGTCTTTGGACTAAACAGCGGGTATCATGTTGCATTACAAAAGTAACGTAATATTCAGTTCACACTGAAACGCTTATGTAGCACAGCAATAATGCAGTGGACATACTGATCATTAAATGCATGTATGAAAATAAAAACATACTTAGTAATCAATTAAATATAGTTCATTGGCTGTTCCCGATGTACCTGTTCCAAACTTAGACTAAATGAGACACATATTATTTATTTTAACCCATTTATGCCTAGTGGACTCTCCCATCCTTCTACATAAGATCAATTTATTTCCCAAATTAGGGATGTCTAGTATATTTATTTCAATATTCAGAATATTTCTTACAGAAATTCCTTTAAGCAAACAGCGCAGACCCTGATGAGACGCCGCATCATTCGGCGTCTCATCGGGGTCTACGCTGTTTGCCAAGGCCTTTTTTCTATACGCTAGGTATAAATGGGTTAATTGTGTTACCTTGTTTACACCAGTCGAACACCAATGTTTAATTTGTTCCTCTTTAAGACAAAACAAAAATAACGTTTGTGTCCAGATTTAAAGTTTAAAAGGCTCAATTAAACTTTTTAGTGTGCTGTTATTTGGATGACGTCTGAAAAAGTCTGGATCTTTCCATATGAAAAACAAACTGTATACAAATGATAATCATTTTATAATCAGGCAATGAAAGCGGTATCAATGAAGACGAACTACGCAGATCTAGACCGGCTACAAACTATGGTGGAGCGCCTTTTACCGGACAGTCTGCGATCACGGCTCAACGCCCATTACAGGTGTGCTCCTATCATCTTTGCAATTCCTGTTGACAATAATAATGTTTAATTCGTTACATTAATGTTCCGTATGTAGTCACCCCCCCCCCCCCCCCCCCCCCTGTTTCTCCGGGTTGGACGAGAGCACAATATAGAATCTCGTCCAGAAACAATAAAATAACTATATATTCTTTATTTCCTCCGATATCGAAGATTCAAACAACATAGTTATACAATAATCACAAAGACTATTTAACATAGAAAGAGTGACATGAGTTACAACATATGTAATCATGAATAAATATACAAACAAAAAGCCCTGTAAGTTTCATACCATTACAAAAAACATTATAGTCGATTTTAAGTGAATGTATCATAATCAAGTTAAAACAAATCACACATGAGTTTGAGTAGAACGAAATTGCTAAAAAGGCCATCTTCTGTTACTGTTAATGCGAGACACACTAGATGTCTACTCATTGTCATTACTGGAAGAATCATAAATCGCATAAATGTGCAGTGCCCAGTCACTTTGTACAATTCAGCAATACGCTTATTCCTTTTTACACATATAAATAGAGTTAATTTTTACTAGAAAACAATATGGTTGTATTTTATACTGATAATAATGAAACTACAGGAGGTTTTCTAGGACTACTTTCAAGAAAAACTACGGCATAAACACAAAAAGAGACGTAATATATTCTATAATTGGTCCGGAACAAGCACACGTAATTTTAAATACAGACCTGAATGTTTGATAATGTATGGGACATTTTTTTGCTAGCTGGATCATTTTTCAGATGGCTGAGTGCAGTCCTTAAGCGGATAATTTATACGCTGAAGGTTTCTAAAGTGATGGCAGCAAAGTCAGTGGAGACCATTAAGGACGAATTACATCAAGTAAGAATACGTCTTATAAATGAACAACGTATAATATCTTGTTTTACTGTGATGAAATATTTTTCGCTGCTTCGTGCATAATTAAATAGTGGATATTTGTTGGATTCGGTGGATTATCGATTTAAATTCACGAGTGCTCAGAACAAATATTTTTTCTATGATCACCAGTCAATTAAAATCGATATTCCATTGAATCCAGCAATTTTACTTGTTATTGTATGGTTTTTTCACCGTTTATTTACATTGTAAAAGAGTATAGCTGCAGAATTTCACTCGAATAATGACTTCATTTCGTCCAAAAACTGACTTCATTTCACAGTAAAACAGTGAAAATTAACGATAGTTTTCAGTTTTATTTTTCACTGTTTGAAACAGTGATTCATCAGTTTTAATTCACTTATATGTCTCTATAAACCATCGGAAAGCTTAAAATTAACAATTTTAACCCAAATTTATTTTTACTGGCTGAATAAGTGACACTATTGCACTGATAATGTTATACTTTTGCTAGTATCTGAGAAAATTTTGTTTTCGACGCACAACTGTATAGTTAATAAACGAAATAACTTTTTACCGGACACGCGGAAAGCAGAATAATTATTCCAATTAGGTTTTTAAGTAAATACCGCATTATAAAACTACTAAATAAAATATAAGAGAGTATTACTTATTTTTCATTACTACCTGGGTATACGGTTCGCAAATGCATCTTGTCATATATTGAGTTTTCTATTGAGCATTATAAAAATTATTTTTACGACTTTATTCATTGATTATTTTCGGATTTTTTAGGTCAAAGTTCAAATAGAGAAACTTGAGCAAAACGCCAAGGACAGTATCAACTACCTGAAATCCGGCATTAACGCGGAGTCAGACTTGGTATCACAGAAAGTAGTCCAGTTCTTGCAGTCACGTGACCTGGCTGCGCGCCTGTTTTCATGGCGAGCAGACGAACTTCCTAATGACGACAAGAAAAAGGTGTGGGTGGGTGGGAGGTCGGCAATTATGACGTTGAATCTAGCATTCCGGCCAAGTTTCATTTATCTTTTAAGTGTTTGGAAAGTTTTGTCAATATTATAAATTAAATGTTTGAAATAAGTTAACACAATCAATATCTCAATGAAAAAAAAAGACAAACAAACGTTATACGTAGCGCAACACTCACATTCGTATTTTCATAAACGCACTTGTCAAAGGGGTTGATAACTGTTTCGGTCAACTGTCGAGGCTATGAACCATACACAGATACACAGTAGAGCAAACATATTTTTATCTGATTGCTAACATTTAAAGCTTTTGTCCGAACAGTCCTTTTGGTTTGCCAAAACCTGAATTTAAATGTACAAGATGTTAGTCACATGCTCATGATGTGCAAAGCTCGACAACATTGCTTTCAACACTGTTTATGTGGAACTTTGTTAAAATCAACTGCAGCATATTTATTCATGAGCACTCGTATAGTAAAAAATAATAATTAAACATTACAATAATACGTGTGTGTGTGTTGGTTTTTTTTTTGGGGGGGGGGGGGGTAGGATTTCAAAGCCAGTAGACGTTATGAACATTTGAGATCCGGGTGTGTGGATAGGAGTACGCAACCAGTGGACCTATTTTAAAATGTAATAACCTGGGACTGAAAGTTGATGTACAAAACCAGAGGACTTATTTTATTAAGTTTTTAATCCGGGTGTTAGGGTAGGAGTAAAAAAACCACACGACCTCTTCAAAAACCTTTCAAAATCGCATACAAAATCAACTGTTTCTACATGATAATCCCATTTTTTCCATTCGTAGTGTAGTTTGTACGTGGTTCCCCAAAGTTCTGGAGATCCGGATTTCAAATACATCGTATTACAAACACATTCCTGTTTTAACTACACAGGTGGCGGGCGACGCTATGGACAGGATCGCCAACAAGCTGGCGCACGAGATCGGCGCGTGGGAGCGGGAACACAACCTCGTGACGGGCATCAAAGACAAGATCATACGGGTGTGTAAACGAGACTTCGAACTCATGGAGGAACAGATAGCTAAAATTGAAGGTGTTTTTTATAATCTTTTTTATTAAATAAAATTTCGCATGATACGTGTGTATATGCTTTGTTAGCAAATTCTTTATATTTGATTGAAAAATAAAGGGATTCCTTACGACATGACGTCAAAACAATGGCGTCCATTTAATTTCATAGCTTTTAGTACGAGCAGGTTACTGTCCGTTCATTTGATTGTATGTAGTGTATGTTATCGATAACATATTAACAGTAACGTCTACTAAGTTTATCTCATTAAAAGATTTATTTTTTACGTTAAAGCATGACACTAAACTGTACTTATTACAGGGGCATTGCTGGGAGGTGACGGCAAAATTGTACGTGACCTTCACCAGTCCGTCAAAGGCCCATCCCCTATAAAGCAGTCGTGGCTCAAGTCTAAGGGCAAGGGATCGGAGGATGACGTTAGCACGTACAAGGGGCTGGGTGGAATGGTGGCAGGTGTGGGGTCCCTGAAATCAGGGGACAAAGCTTTTAAGAAGATTTTCGCAGATTACAAACTGAAATACACGGACAAATGTATAGCGATTATGCAATCGGCTACAAAAGCATTCCTTGAGAGTATTTTGCAAAGCAAGTCGTTACAAGAAAAGATGCTCAAATTTTTCAGTAGGTTTGTCAAAGATATCGACGCCGTAGCGAAAATGATTCCAGACTTTCTGAAAGCCGATCTAGAACTGATGCAAGATTTACAAAAAGAAATGGCCGACAAGCAGGTCCATCTGCGAGAAATGTTCCCGAAGCTCTTAAACGATAGCCACACGCTTCTAGGTCAGTGCGACATCTTCTATGTGAATCACATCATGCAATTCGACTACGATCTATCGGATCTTATTTGGGATCGTCAGACCCGGCCGGTGGGTTCCGGAAGCTTTGCGGACGTCTATATCGCCAGCTGCCGTTCTGAGCGCCACGGGGTGTTTCCGGTAGCACTGAAGGTGTGCCGGGACCCTCTCAAGGAGTCAACTGTCAGCGACATCCTGTTGGAAGACAGGACAATGAGGTGCGCGACGTCATTTTATTTCTAAAGGGATCGCGTTGGTTTAAAGTTATCAAACTCAAAACATCACGAGATGAGTTCAAATGTAACATTTTGTCGGAATAGCAAGGTTAGTAGATCAACTATAATATTTTTCCAACACTGCGCTATTCAGAGACTATGCCCCAAACAGAACCAGTTATATGCTCACGGGTATGTACCTACTTCTAATATAACCATCGAGCGTCAAGCCTGAAACTATCGATCTTCCATTTTACAAATATGGCGGTCTGATTTTCGTAGAATCGAATTATTTTCGTAGCCTTGGTAATTTAGATATGTATGAGCCTCGCTCATGTGTCGTACAAGATGAGCCTTTGCTTTCCGCTGTTATCGTATTTATTATTTAAACGAATACTCTTTTTGACGACAATCCAGATTAGGCGGAAATTGACGTCCCTGATTAGCCGATGCGAACTGCACAAGCTAATACGGGACGAAACTTTACGTACATGCATTTAACCCCGTTTTCTCAGAGCGCGACTCATTTATATCTCCACGTCCCTCATAGGGAGCTGGACCATCCCAATATCGTGCGTTACTACGGAGCCACGTATACATTCCGCCACGCGCAGCAGAAACGTGACATGCAGTGGATCATGATCATGGAGGTCTGCAATTACACGCTCAAGGTTAGATCACCAGTAAAGTGAAGTTTTCACGCGGATAGAGCCAAGTAAAATTTTAGAATTTTATCATGTTAAAAGATTCCACTGTATGCATTATATTCGGAAATTCCCTTGCGGTCCTTACAAGCAAAAATCTCGCAAAAAAGTAAAAGGTCGGTCAGATGTCCAGGAAAAGTACCAGTTGTTATCGTTTGAAAGAGCTCTTATTTGGGAATCGAAGCCTTAAGCTTTAAAACGATTTAACTAATGATATTTGTGTAATCTGACTCCGTGTTTCTAACCACCAGGATAAGTTCATCAGCCCGGAAGTGAGCAATCCCGGAAAGCTGGCGCTGGGTTCCACTGCGCAGCTGGATGCAATGGTGGTTATGGCAGACTTCGCGTTGCAGCTTGGAAAAGGGGTGTTCTACCTGCACCAGAAAGGCTTCGTACACAGGGATCTGAAACTGGAGAATATCCTGGTAGGACGGTGAGCCGGACAGACGGACGGGCGAAAGGACGGACGAACGCACAGACAGACTTAATGAATAGACCAAAATTTAGATTAGCGCACGTGTCTAATCACATTTACAAAAATAACGTCATTGTTTATTTTTAAGGCGAAATAATACAAACCAGAAAAGTGAATATAACAGAAGTAATATAATTTGCTAATAATTGAAATCAATTAAATTTTAAAATAATAAAAATACTATAACTACCCCCCCCCCCCCCCCCCCCCCCTTACCTTCCTCTCTGTGTTTGGAGACACAAGCGGAAACAAAATGTTTGGCCAAATAATACAAATAATACGAAAGTTTATAATGTAAGCAAGATAATTAGTATCATAATAATAGAATTTAAATTGTCATTGCAGGTCACAGAAAACAACATTGTGAAGCTAACAGACGTCGGGTTGACAAAGCAGACGTCAGACATCGCTCAGAGTATCGTCGGTAGCCCCGTTTATATGGCACCGGAAGTCCTAACGCAGGTATGCGCGCATTTATATTTCACCCATCCAAATTCAACCTGTTACCTTCAGGCGATTTATCCAGAACAGCTTTATCTTTATTCGAGCATGATTTTTGATTAAGTCTGTGACTTCGCTGAAATGGCACTTTTCTATCAAGAGCACGCGATAAATGTGCATGTTTAAGTTTAAACGCGATTTTGTCCGTGCGTTCTAGCTCACCTGCCCCAACAATTTCAATTAAAATAGGAGAGGCCATGAGTGAATAATGCCAACAAATCCATAATTGCAAACAATGGTCTTCAATTGTATATGATATTTGATCTGTTTCCAGGAGCAAAATTACGACCACAAGGCGGATGTTTACAGCATCGCCATTATGCTCTGGGAGATGTGGTACGGTCGCGACGCCGCGGACTATATTCAGCAGCAGTTATTCGGTCCGCTGGAAAAGGCCATCAAAGACGGGCTCCGGCCATCGCTCAAGATGACAACAAAGCCCCCCGAGCCATGGTACGAGCTCATTGAGCGGTCGTGGGCGTATAAGCCCGAAGATCGACCCAGTGTCGACACCCATTGTAAATTCTTTGAAGGATTCATACGCGACGCCAGGCGAATGTAGTGCGGTTCTGTATTGTTATTATTGTTAAGCGGGAAAAATTTCAAACAAAGACAATTTATAAAGACAATTCATTATTTCAAAGTCGCATGGTTTTAGATAAGATGACTGGAAATACAAGTACCTGGCAATTTGCATGTCCGTATTGTCTTCAAACTTGAAAGAAACACGTATACAATTTAATTGATGAACTCTTTGTATGTGCCCGTCGAGTGTTGAAATGTATTGTTTGTATCTGTATGAAATTGAGGGGTGTGTAATTTACGCAAGTCACTTTTATTTTTTACATTACTTTTTGCGTACACCCGCACGCGTAAATCATGCGTATTTACTTTATAGAATGTACTGTTTAAATGTATAATATATTTGATTATTGATAACATACGGGCGCATTTATACTGGAACAATCGAATGTGAGTTTGAGGAAAATTGCATATTAGTTCCCTCGCATACCACTACGCAAACGTTTATTTTCATTAATAATTATCACTTTGTAAATTAAATACACTTGTCTCACGGATTGTAACGGGGTATCAAAACGCTTACAGACTTCAAAGCTGTTGGCGAGTAATAATGATAAGAAAGACTAAATAAATGTTCTAAGACTAAATAAAAGTTCGTCATTTCGAACGTTGTTCATAAATGTTGTTTTGTTTAATCCACCGTAAGAATCTGCGCTCGTTTTGAGATTTTCAGGTAGTAACGGTGTCACTAAAATATATCATCAAACATGACCAAATGTGCATGAAGTTCCTTTTCCCGCCGACGTTTTTACAAAAATGAATGCACATACTTTTAGTGAAAGTGACATCTTTGTATTGTGCTTGTCTTGTTTATGACCGTTCAATATACCGTTAAATATTATCGCTCCATCAACATATGCTGATTTGAACCATACTTTTAGCTATGATGAAATTGATGTGAACTATACCTATGCTGAAATAAAACTATACACCGATATATTTGATGATTTTGGTTGTAATTTTTATTTACTGATAGTCAAATTACAATCGCAACCCGGTGGCTCGAACTCGCGGGGACCGACAAGAACCACTCGAAATTTGTGCAAAACGATTTCTTTTATAATGTTTTACTTACATTAGTCTGCAGCAGATTTGCATCTCCAGTGGCCGAAACTCGTTAGTGCTTTCTGCTTTTGAATTAATAACAACCACATATTTCATTGATATTTGACTGTATTAATAAAAAAATACGAATACAACAACAAATATCATTATAGAACTGCATAAGATCAGCTCGTTTTACGAACCAAATTTACGAGTACATGTAAGAAACAGCAGTAAGATACAATACATAAATAGGCACTATATTCACATCTCGGAATGTTACTCAACACTAGTTGTTAATGCGTAAGTTTTTTTTAGAATGGCAAAATATCCGTTTGTGTGGTGATGGTGATTCGTCGTCGAGATTGGATCCCGATTACTATCAACCATGAATTTTCAAGTTGATACCTTAAGACCAATCAAAAATAACCACATCGGAAGGGGATCAAGTATATCCCTCTGATAACTGTGTTGTCCGGCGTTATAAGGACAATATATTATTTAATGACTTCTTGATCTATAGATAGTCAATCATATATTCTGTGGTAAAACACCTTTTGCGTCAGGTAAAAGTTTTAATTGACGCTTCTCGTTCAACTCATTTTAAACAAGATCGTTGGCATCTGAGTCCAGATGTGAAACACTTGGTATCCCTCGTAAGAAGACTACTGCATCAGTCAAAGATTCGCAAATCGAGCCATGGGCATGTTAAAGTTCCTTCTTGCCTTTCAAAAACATACAATTAAAAATTAATTGCTTCTCTTTTTTATACAAATGACCATGTGTTAGCTGTAATAAAGCATATTGCTCAGTATGAAACAGTGCTTATAATATTAAATCATGTTAGATTTTAATTTAAAATGTCTTATATGCTAACATATCTGGGCGGCGGTCAGATTAATTGGTTTCTTTTTCATCAAAACTGAGCAGTCGAAATTGCATTATCTTAAATTCCAAGAGACTAAGGGTGAGCACGATAAAATGAAAGCCTTTTTAAGACATATACTGGTGCGGTGCCTAAATCCGACAAATTTGGAAGTCAAACGATATCTTTAAACGTAGTGAACGGATCGGCCCAATTACGTACACAAGGTAAGTTCCATATGCATTTGCTGGCATGTTTGGGTTCATTTAATTAATTGGCATTGTAAAAACTTTGTAAAAGTACCTTAATGCGCCATCCCTTTTGGAAAAGCTCAAATTTCTTGAAATGTTTACTTCATGTTATATATTTTCCAAAGCAACTCCAGTTTAGTTCAAAACAAAAACGAAATTTCTTTGTATGGAGTTCATTTTAATATTTTTGGGTAAATCTTTGATAGAAAACTACGTGTATATTCTAAGCTTATACTACTCAATGCTATCGTTTATTCCAACTCAATAACAGGCAGTAGTTTGTCGTCAATATAGTTTGCAATTTTTTTATTTATTCCTTAGTATTTCTAATACGCATTTCTCATTTGTAGAGCTCTGGCATATGTGTTATTTTGCTTTATTCGTATTGATATTTAAACATAAAAATGTATAATAAAAAGGTGTATGCTCATAGCTCAATGGCTGGATAAACCATGGAGATACTTCGGGGCGAATTGCGAATGCGCAGTAAGATACATATCTTTACCCAGTCTCATATATTCATTATAATGCCGTTAGTAATCAATAAATCAAAACGAACAAATGATTATTTAGTATCGTTCCTGTATTCGTTACTTACGAAGAGGAAGAACTTGTACTTTCTAAATCATCGGGACATTGATTCATAAAACAAAATAACGTCATCGACAAATAAATAATTTTACTATTTAAATCAATTTGATACGATTTTCCTATGCACATAGTGGCTTGAATTTTGTATGAAAAGCAGAATATTATCGTTTTTAAAACCTGGGTTTCTTTTCATCGAATATCACGAATCACATTAATTTTTGCAAGATGCGACACAAGATGATGCTGAAAAGGGGCAATGTGAAAAGTTGAACGACTCCAGCGACATTTTGTAATAATTAAATAGATTTAAGGAATGTCTTAGTCTTAGCACATATTAGTACAATGTGTAATGTTTCAGAGTAAAAATCTATAAAATTGCCAGTACATATTAAAGAAATATATTGATTGAAGCCATCATTCAAAGCACTTAAGCACATTGGTGAACGTTGGGATGGGAGGGGCTAAATGAATTTGGAGGATACTAGATGTAGGTTAATAACAGCATATCCGATTACCGGTATGAGTTTAACGTTTTTACTATTTCACTACAATTCGAAAAATATGGAAGGCATCATCAATGCATGAAAAAAATATGTTTCTAAAGCTTTTAATTTGAAAAAATCAACAAATTTACGGCGAACTATTTTCACTACACATGTATCTACCGTTTTTCGCACCGGGTCATACTGACAATACTTCTAAAACGTCAAAGTTATTAACCTTGGTTTTCGTAAAAATTAGACATATAACCAATGCGAAAAGACAATGATTGCAAACTACACCAAACATTAAAAGAGTGTACAAACATTTGCGTGATCGTTTTCAGATGCTTTCCACGTTTCAACACAATGTAAATGTAGTTCTGTGATTTAATTAAACCGCGCACTCATAAATTGCATGTTTGGTTTATGGATAAAAATCAATCAGAGCATATATATATATTTCATGGAATGCTGTTTGCATTACGCAATTCTATCGGAACATAGATTGTGTTGAATTAAAAGCTGGTACCTGGTACAACAACTAACAATGTAGAGTAAAGCAAGCAGAACAATTATAACTATGCAAATTGCTTGGTATTTGTATTTACCTCCCTTTAAAGAAAAGTAGTACTTTAAACTGTGACATGTCATTCGATAACTCCTATACATGACGTTGATATCCATAGGTAGATTACGTCTAATTATTTGAGCTAGTAATTCGATATGGTGTAATATGTATTTATAGAATGTTTGGTTTCCCAAATGATGAGTGCTGTTGATTGTATGACATTCCAAATGATGTACTCAAGGAAGGGAATACCCCAACGAGTTTACTGTTAAAGCAGTAAGGTCCGCCGCTTCAGCATAAGTAATTCACGAACGCACGTGCGTACAATCGGCTGCAAAACAGGGGACTTACAATAGTAATAGTAATAATGGTAAAAAAAGATTATACGGTCATGCACCGCAAAGTCGAATGTCATGAATCGACGCAATAACTGTAAGATCTGCAGTGGAATGAGACGCATCAAAGGTCCTTGGTTGTATATTAAAAGGAATGTTCTAAGTCCATTTTATCAACATATGTGATTTTAATTACCCCTCCCCCCCCCCCGGCAAAGGCGGTGGGATATAGAACTGACGTTGTCCGTCTGTTTGGCGGATCGTCCGTCTGTCATAAACTTGTATTTGCTATATATCAGAAACTATGCAAGTTACCAACATGAAACTTGATGGGTGCTTATATATCAATGTGGAGAAATGCTATGCATAAGAAAAATAACCATACACTTTCTTAAACAAAGAGTCATTTCCCAATGGTTTTTTTTGTATGATGTAACTTTCAGGGCTGTATCTCAGATACCACACAATATTAATTTAAACACGTAACTTCATGGGTGTTTTGATATCAACGATGAGAATGATCATGATTAAGAACCATAATCCTACACTTTCTTTAATAAAAGTTATAGCCCTTAATTGTTTTTGTATAATGTAACTTAACTAGGCGATATCTCAGATACGATACAAAATGTCAACGTGAAACTTCTTGTGTGTGTAGAGATCAATGAAAATAAGTGCCATGCGCAAGAACCATATCCCTACACTTTCTTTAATAAGTTATTGCCCTTTGTTGATTTTGTATGAAATAACATTTTAAGGCTATATCTCACATATGATACAAGATAACGACATGAAACTTCATGGATGTAAAGATATCAATAAGGTATTGCATTGCATAAAAACGATTGTCCTTACCTTTATTTTGTTTTATTATGTCGTACATCAAGGTATTTGCATCCATCAATAAAAATATTCGGCGGGGAATATCAATTCAACAAATTTGCTTGTTATTATTATGTATTATGTATTATGTTATGCTTTAATAACTTTTTATTGTGGCGAATTTTGTAGCGACGTTATGTCGTGTGAAATTTATGTTGTAGTTAATTTAGATTGAAGTGAATTTCTGTTGCCGGGACTTTCTTATGTAGAGACTTTCTGATGAAGTTACATTCAAGTTAGTTACTTTCTATGTCTATGTATTTTGATTTATTCTAGATTAAGCGTTAGACATGCCTATGAAGAAAATGTAATTGAAAGTTTTCACTAGAACTCAATACCTCGAGAATTATAATTAGAAAAAAATGATAATAAAACAATAAAAGTTGTTCACAGTGTGGTACAAGGGTCTAATTTACTTCGAACATATCGAATTTTAGACATGTCATTTTCAACTGACACTTTCTCATTGATAAAAAAGATCCGATATAATAATCCTTGATTTTCGGAAAAGGGGAAAATGTTCGACATAAATTGTTGGAAAGAGTCAACACTTCCACAGCGAACAGGACTTTTAAAGTATACCAGACAAATAATTCCTCTTAATATTTTGAAATAGCCGACAGAAACATGCTATTTTTCGAGAGTTAAATCCCGTAATACCACATGTATTAAGTTTCACGCACACTGTCTTAAAGGTCACGGCTTAAAGTATATTACATGGATACTGTCACAGCAAAAAGCTACTCAAGCTCTGTGTCACAGTGTCTGTGTTAAAGGGGCCTTTTCACAGATTTTTACAGATATTGAAGTTTGTGATTAAATGCTTTATATTAATAAATGTTAACTTTGGATATAAAAAGCTCCAGTAAAAAAAAAACAAGAATGAAATTAAAGAAAGAAAAAAGTAACCCTAAACTGGGCTCGAACCACTGACGCTCGATTGGTCATTGTCGGCTCGGGTGCTACGTACACGTACCCCGGGTACATGTAAGTATACTTACATGTACCTCGGGTACAGTAAATATACTCAAACGTACCCGGCCGATATTAGACTGTACCCGAGTTTTTATTCCCGCCAAAAATCAGATGTCGTAAAACGCGCTACCGATTACCGTCATTACGAAACAAACTTTTTTTTAAAACTGCTTTTTGAGTATGAGTTTCGATAATATAGAAGCCATTTAACAGAAATTTGACATAAAAATGAACATAATTGATTTAAAAAAAATAGCCGACAAAAACCGATTTAGCGTAAAAATTCCCAATTACGTTTTAGTATATATACCGTGCCCGGGGGACATGTAAGTATGCTTTAGTGTACCCGGGGTACATGTAAGTAGTACCCGAGTCGACAATGACCAATCGAGCACCACTGACCCCTGGAGTAATAGTATATCGCCTAGACCACTCGGCCATCTGCGCTCATACAATGAATGATGTATTTTATACTTCACATAAGCAATCCTCGTAATGTCACAAAACACAACAAAAGCAACAAAACTCTCCAATTTATTCAATCGTTTCGCGTTGCAACGCTTTATAATGTTCAGGTTTTTAAATCGTCAACAGATGCATATAATTGATATTTTAGAGCATGGTGGATGTTTAGTATTACTGTTTCCTCACAAATATCATAACTACAACGACAATTTACTAAAACGTGAAAAGGTCCCTTTAAATAACTCATTAGGGTGTGATGTAACACTTAGAACGAGTACTAATGCGAGCTTAAGGATATTTTAAGATCAAATAAAACGTTAATGAATGAAACATATCACAATTTCATAGAAATGGCCATAGACAATCTACGCGATGAGATTTTAATACAAATGCGAATGTTTCTATTTTCTCAAGTAGAAATCTCATGCATTCACATAGACATGTACACTATTATCGACATTTAAATTTGTTGTTTTGAACTTCATTTAAGTAAATAATATTATTTACACTTTTCATGCCTCGTTCATATTCGTGTGTTGGTTTAAGTTTAAGACAATAAATTATCGACCAATTAAATTGTTTATGGTTTGCTTTAAGGAGTTCAAAGAAAGCATACGCGTTATGATCGCAAAACTTAAAAACACAACTAATTTAATTATTAATACTTTCAGAGGGGATAATCACGTGATAGTCGATTTGGCGACGTCAATGCCGAGACAGGTATTTTTCGCCATTTTATACCCTTAATTACTTTCGTTTTATTTTTAAATGACGCTCACCTCCCAGCCATATCAGAAAAAGGCCATTTTGACTATTACTTGATAACTCCCTCTGACTTTGTAGGTAAACCAATAAAAAGTTATCTTGCATAATACTGAAATTTTGGTATATTTGATTGCGCGGTCCGCGGATGTCTCTTTAAGTTATGTTGCGGTTTGAGTCGAATTACACAGACACAGACACAATCAGATAGGTAAAATAAACAATTCGCTTATTTTTATCGTTGATTTTTGACACACATATTTGAATATTTTACAGCATAATAGCGGGATTTAGGTTTAAAAAAAAAGAAAAGAACTATTTCAAGCAAATATAAACATTTGATAGAAATAAATACTTGCAAACAAAGTTCATTTTCAACATATCAACATACTAAATACCTTTAAGTAAAATCGAAAACTATGTATAATATGTTTTAATACTATTTAGTTCTATAGTTTACATATATTAATATGTTTAAAGTCAAACAATTGCCAACATAATTAAAACTAAATTTAAACAAACATAATACAAAAACAACATTGAATAGCTACTTATAGTAACTACAATGGAGATTAATCTGCGTGGACTGGCATTAACAAACGACATTTGGTCATTAAAGAAATACAAACAGCTGATTTATCGCATCATAAATCAAACAAATTGCGAATTACATATGATTGCAGTAAGCGTTTAAGTTTGACATAGGACGTTATGCACACCCTTGTTTATGCATCTATAATAGATTAAATTTGCGCCTCGCTTTTGGAAAACCGGACTTAATACATTTGCGTGGCTCTTGTTGTTCATATCATTGCGGAGTAAATTTACAAAATTCCTAACAAAATAGTTATTGCAAAACAACAGTTCAGTAAACAATCACGGAATACTCCAAGTTGCTCAAATTTTGTCATTAAGCCCCTCATGTTGTAGACATAAAACAGACATTTTTTTCATAAACAAACCAACATCATGTAGGTATCTAGATTACAACCCTTTGTTAATTATTTCTTTGCGTATATGATTAGTAAGATATATTCTGGCACCTTCAGTTATAAATCGATTTTATTTATTTTGGCTGAACTCGTCAATGCATATTTCTGCAGAATACTCCTCTCGGTGGGCGCCAGCTAGCTTCTCTGACTGACCGTCTGGAAGCTTTCGACAGATCGTCACCGAATAGCTGAAGTTGGTTGAGTATAGTGCTGATCGTTGACCTTTCGCTATTCAACTTCTTCACGCAAATCTGGACGAGGCGAACAACTGTACTGGGGAGTCCCCCGCTATCCTGGTCTAAACGCAACATGGCCTCAGGGTTAAGGTCTTGAACAAAATCACGAATTCTGTAAGACCTTTGAGCATCGAACGCCAGTCGATCGTACATCAGTTCATACATCAACAGTCCGAACCCATACACGTCTCCAGATGTGATGTACAATTCATCGTTCAAGACCTCATGAGGCAGGTATACGAAGTTGCCCACCTTTGCTTCACCGTCAATGGGGAACGACGCCTTTCGTGGTACACACGCCCCTGTAAGCTTTACGTCTCCTTTCTCTGTGACCTATTGAACAAAATCAACTTGTTCATAAAAAGAACTATTGGCAACACATTTTAATAAAAATAAAACGAATGTGTTTATTAAGCAATGAGAAAGATCGTATCATTATGAAATATAGGAATAATGAAACTCGAAAAGTGTTATCAAGAATAGCTCGCTATCATCCTTTAGATTTTTTCACAACCATTATTGGGTTAAAGGGTGTAAAAAAACAAATGTGGCCTATAATAACTGAATATATGATGTAAATTCTACATTACTGTTATGGTATGTTGTGAAATCTCCATGTGTACAAGCCCCATTGAATGGAGGTTTAACAGTCCGTTGGCTGTTTCGAGCAAAACCTTGTGAAAATAATTGTCCGGTTTGTCGTAATTGTTCAGAAACTTCGACAGTGACACCAGTCTTTGATCAAATATATACGCAGGAATTATTGCATCGGTGTGATGTATTCCCAAGAACTCGGCCAGATGGGAGTCTGTACTCAAGAGTGATCTGTAATTAGACACAACATTTGGCATGTTTATTATGAAGTCGAAATGTACTCAAATTATATGTATAAAAACACTATGTTACATATGAGGATTCAAATTAGTCCTTTAAAATTTTGTGTTTTCATTTCGATGTTTATCATTATGAGATTTATCTAATTTATCACGTCCATCGAGCCAATGATCTTATACTCGATCTCTGCATTAAAACACATATATTATATGTACCTCAGTTTTGCGACCTCGCGTTGGTTGCATCTCATGCCGGACGCTGTCGTGTACAATTTTATCGTTATTGGCCTCTCCGCCCCATCTCTCTGAAAAACCCCAGCATGCAAATAGGTCCACAGACCGTGGGGAGCATCTCTTGCGATAGGCCATTCGATACTTGGCTCATCTTGCTTAATGATGCAGCTTACACGGAAAGTTTTATGGAGGCTCTGACCGTCACCAAGGTGGCCAGTTATGATGCGGATTTCACTAAGTTTGAAATCATTAACAAAAACATAACCTTCCCCGTAATGTTTGAGTATAGTTTTCAGCCCTTCAATTTCTTCTAGCATTTTTTCATACATATACGCATCTCGCTTGTGATCCACGGCGAGTTCTTCGAGTTTATCCAAAAGCCCTACGTTCGCATTAATGAGTGTAGGTATCTTTTTTTCCAGAAGATCAATCATGTCGGAAGGCCTTTGCATTAGAACTTCCAGCAAAATGTCTAATGGGCCCTTTCCGTTGTGTTTCTTATTTTTCAATAACTTTGACAGCAACTTTTCTGATCGCCTCCCAGCCCATTGCACCGGATCTTTTTCGAATTTAAATGCCTCCTTCTTCCTCCCAAACGCAAAGAATGGTTTAATTCTATGAGATAATTTCACAGGCAGTTTGTCAGGTACTTCAATCAGACTTGGTTTCAAACTGACACGTTTAAATGACGTTCGCCGGGTTTCGCTATCCGAGGAACCGGTTGACTGTTTGGTAGCATCGATTGCATTCTCCGATGACGTAATTTCAGCTTGCAAAACGCCAAGTTTTGTCTCGATGCATTCTACTATTTCCGCTTCAATCTTATCAATGTTGTTGTTTTCAAAACTCCAGTCTTCCAGTTCTGTATATACTCTATCGTAAAAGGCTGTGTCAACGCGTTGTTTGATCCATAACCAGTGACTTGCATGACGAATTTCGGACGTCACCTGCGGTATTTCGCCGTTTTTCCACGACGAAGTAAGGCGCATTTTTGTCATAGGTTGTAGCAGGTGCCTTTGAAGCTCGTGCGATATCTTGTTAGTTTGATCCACAACTTCCGCCCGGAGTTCCTTAATGACGTCATCAGTATCAGTCTCTAATTTCTTCAATCTATTTCTGTGCCTACGCGATCGTTCAGTGTTTTCTCGTTGTGACAGCGCCAGTCGTGTTGTCGCAGATTTCATTACATGACTAACTCGTTGAAGAACATGCTCAATCCATCTGTATAAGATACAAAGATTAGCAACTTTCATCCTTATTCAGACGATTCTGCTGAAATAACATAGTATAATAATAATAATAATAATAATAATAATAATAATAATAATAATAATAATAATCTCTTTATTTTCCGAAGGTAACTCATTTAAACAACACATTGATACAAAGTCATGCAAACAGTTTAACAATGGCAATCTTATTTTCAATGAGGCCTTCAAACAACTATGGTATGTATAATGCATTTCTACATTATAATGCAAACATGTAGACTTTGACGGACATAAGAGTACTGTACCAGTGTAATAGAAGTGTTATAAAAAGCAATTCTATTATATGACTTCTCTTATATTATTAATTTATCTTCCAATATTGAAATGGTCTCAAGGAACAAATATTTATTAACAGAAAGTATTTAAGAATATAAATGTATTGTTGATTACATTTTCCCATATGCACACACTCTAACGCACGCACGCACACACACACGCGCGAACGCACACACCTATACACACACACACACACACACACACACTTATACAATTACCATATTCTTAATTAACACGACCAATAACAAAAAGTTAACAAAAACAGCCGCGTACATTATTGTACAAAGTCAGAGTTTAAAAACGTGGAATACATAATTCTTGAAATAGTTTACGATTGATAGAAGTGGCTGATATACACAAATATTATAATTACAGAAAACAATATTCATGACCAGTGTTGTTCACAATAGGATATGAAATTACACAACTGTTATGAAGAATAGCCTGCACCTCCTTGCTATATAAATAGTTTGAAAAAGCAATATGTATATTTGTTTGCAGGAATTAAATCTACAGTAATCATTACGACACTTATGGAGGAGTATTTGACTTTTGAAAAAGAGGAAAACAGAAAAATGTTACTACGCGTGAGATTCATTTTGCGCCTCAAAGAGGAAATATTTCTTAAGCCTATGTTTGAAAGTGGTGAGAGTGAGAGATTGGCGAATACTAACCGGTATGTGGTTCCATATTTCCATACCAGAGTAACTAAACGACTTTTTTAAAAGGTTTGAGTGAGGTGTTTTATGCGTCAAATCATTGTTTGATATCGATCTTAAATTGTAATTATTGTTTTTCACCAGTTTTATCAAGTCGTCAATATATGTGGGCGTTAAATTATGAAGAGATTTGTAAATAATTATACCTGTGAAATATTTACATCTGTTTTCAAAAGAAAGCCATTGTATCTTTTGTGATGAATCATAATCATTTATATTTTAGTCATTACGTAATATTACTCTTAAAAACCTTCTTTGCAGTTTTGATATTCTGTTTATGCCTCTAGTATTTGCATTTTGCCATGTGACACATCCATAATCAATAATTGGTGTTACATACGCATTATAGAACATAATTTTCATCTCAGGTGTTAGCAAATATTGTATACGCCTGAAGAGTGATAATTTCGAAACAAGTTTTGAACAAGTTTATTGCATACTAAAAGCACTAAAATAATTAACACATTTCATTTATAGATGTTCATGTAATGTATGAATGAGTTTCAAGAAGCAATAAGTACATACACAATGAAACTTACTTGTAATAAACCCGGAGACGGCGTTCTGTGACATACGAATACAGCCTGCTTAGAGAGTCGAGGAGAGTCCGGAAGTTATCACTGATGTAATCAGGGTGAGCTGTTATATCGCGTTTGGCATTCTGCGCGGAAAAAAATACTATTTTCGAGTCATCGAACTGCGGGTAACAGCTCTTCAGTTTAGATTGTATATGGTACTTGACCGTTTCTTTTGCCGATTCCTCAACGACGTCGAATCTGTTGGCTACAAACAGGGCGGCTTTGGGATCAAACGGAAGAGCTTTGTCGTTCTTCTTTTGTTGTTGCATAACGAGTTTTAGTAATTGAAGGAGCTGAAATGATATTCCCCCTTATTGAATTTTGATTGTCCATAGATGGTTACATGTTTGTGTTCAGCAGGTGTTATCCATTACAACCCATAACACGAAACTGTCAAATTGCTTAATATTTTTTATCGGAATTTTCATGAAATATTTTTTTAAATGTTATAGATTTCATACAAGTTTTACAGACCGCGAACATCCTATTCACAACAACAGTAAAACTAAGGTTGACCTATATATATAAATGTTTGTCCTAATGAATTTCCGTTGTATTTTATAACTGTATTTTAAAATTTCAAATTTAATAAACGGATGCATACCCTGTCTTCCTGAACACCACCGGCATTGTCGGAGAATATTACGTAGATGAAGCCGAGTATGTCATTCTCGGCTATGTACTCCATTAAATAGTTTTCCAAAAAGTCGTTCTCACCAATACCCGGTGAATCCGTTAGAACAAGGCCACCCTGTAAAAGTTGTTTAGTTGCATTTTTATTATACAACACATAATTTATTCGCTAACACATAAACATCTGAAAAACATTAAAAGCTGTGGGAACACCATTTTACACAGCCAGCTCAAAAATAAAAAAACGTCTTAATTATGTATACAACTAGTAAGGTTCATTATGCTTGAACATAAATGATATGCGTATTACCTTAAGGATATCTAATGGCAAATAGGCTCGTGCTTCCTTCACCCCGTGGTCAACCTCCCTCTCTTTCCCACGAGGAAATGCGATCTTGTGAAACTCATCAAGGCTTTCCGTCTCAAAAATGGGCCTGCTTTGGTCCTTGTAGATAACTTCGAACTGTCGCCGTAGGCCGTATCGTACAGAGGTGATGAGAGAGGTACAACATATGGCGCTTGCTGGGAGAATGTCCATCCCGAACAACACGTTCAAGAAACTTGATTTGCCGGCATTTGTTTCGCCTTAAGAAAACATTTAATGATTTATTATATAGTTATAATATTATACTATATTGTTTTATCTTAAGAGTACATTTACTGATATGTAATATAATTTTCAAATATATTGATAGACATCGATACTTTAGTCGAAGAAAAATCTCTTCATCATCTGAACAATGCTTTTACAAAGGTGTAGAATAGCACGCCACCGTTACATCAAACACCAATATTCAATACTGTTGGTAAGAAAAGATCACAATATTAATCATTTATATTTATTTACAATATCCCCCGGTGATAACGGGTATGGTTTAATCATTATAATATTTGATACCTGATACGAGCAGAACCACCTCGTCTTTCCCCAGCTCGCGAATGCGCTTGTTGCAGTCTTCCACAATGTTATCCGTTGTTCCTTCGCTGGAGAGAAAGTCGGGCACGAACTTCTGTCGTTCGGACTCATCGGAGGGCTGAACTATCCTCAGCAGTTTCTGGAACATCTCGATCAATTGTTGTCGCTTAGCTTTGTCTTCTTTGCCATCACGAGCCACGGAATCGCTAATCTATCAAAAGTTAATTGAATCGGTATTATTTTGAATTTTGGTAGAAACATTTTTTTAAATAATAATTTGAGATAGGTTCTTAGTCAGCATTATTAACTAACGTTAAAATGTGTACTGTAACCACATGCAGCTGTCAGTGTAATTAATGGTTTCACATTGCCATTTTAAATGATACCACAAAATCGCCTAATGATAAAGTTAGATATAGTTTACTTCGCATATTTAGACATATTGTGAGCGTTTATAAATTTCAGGAGTGCATTTTTAATTTGAATCCTGTCCATACTACATATTTCTCTTAACGTAATCGAATTTCATGAAAAAATAAAAGCTTTGCAAGCATTTATTTAACATGGTTTCATGTATCATCACATATGGACAAACACATGACATCGCCAGCTTCGTTTCTTAAAGGAGACAAAGTTTATTATTGAAAGGTGAAACAGGTATATTGACTAAATTATTTAAACAAATAGACTTTAACTTGCGTGTTTTGTATACACATTTACACAATACGCAAAACTGCAACTTCTTCAAAAATATAATAAATCATTTGTGTGAACGATTAAATTGCATTTCTATTAAAAGAACACAAAATAACAACTAAATTCAATTTCGTCACTGTCTGAGATTTAAACATATATAAATACAAATAATGCAGTAAAATAAACGTGAACGCATGTCCATGTATGCTGAAGACAACTCATTTGCACGTACTCATGTTGTAAATTGCAATATTAGCCACATAAGAATGCGTTCTAACAGACAAGTTGGTAGTTTAAAATCGGTCCTCTGTGGATTTCGACGGAAATCGGGTTATTGAGTAACACATTTGGATTTTCAGTGTAATCTTCATTAATAGCTCTCGAAATAAAGGATTATTTTTTTACAAAATCTCTGAAGTATGGCTCTGGCAACCAAAGTTTTGTCTATTCGATGAAGCTCGTTTTCAACGTATAAGAACTCTAAATTATTGCTTAAACTCACATAGTCGATAATCCGTCAATTCATTTGTATACAAGTATCATGCCGTTTTCGCGTTTCGAGTCAAATTACCGATACGTACTTTTCTGTTAGCATGTCATCCGAATACATGTATAACCAACTTTTTATTTGAACCGATCGATCAAGTGGCGTTCATTTACAGTCTTTTTTTATCAAATGATTTTTTTCTTGGGATTTTCTATTAAATAAGTCAAAATGTTTGTGTATACCAAACAAGTTTCAAGATGAACACAAAATATATATGACATAATCTTATACTAGACATATATGTGCATTATTTTCATTAAATTCTAGTACGTGTTTAGAAACATTATTTCCAAGTCCAACTTAGTACCTTTTTGTAAGAAAGATTGTGATAAACTAGAAACATGTTTAACAAAATCACTTCAATTTTATGAACATTTACATAATATCGAGTTTAAGTATATTATAAAAAAGGTGATTAGCCATAGTACAGCTACATACCATTTTCCTGTAACTGCCATGTTTTCTGGCAAGGTAATGCATTTTGAGACGTTTAACAATGTCTTCTAATGTTTCAAGTCCCACTGTGGGGATATCATACGTCTCACATATCTCAAACGCCGTCCCTATATCATCAAGCGCATCTATATCTTCTACTGTCAACATATGTTCCATTGTCTTTTTTTTAGATTTCCGATATTGTTTATATATTTAGAACTCTTTAATCTTCGCAGAGATCACTTCTATTCAGATGTATTCCACTGGTCTGATTTCGTTCTGTTTTTATTCCTGAATTTGGTAAAGTAAATACAAACATACTTTTCCGCATTTCAAAGGTATTAAGCCTAAACACGTCGCATTGTAGTACCGTAAACGTAACTGGATATACCAAACACTTTTCTACGTAAGAAGCATTTTTATTTTTTAATAGCAACACCATAATAGCTTAATGTGTAAGTATATCACGCATTCGTATGAGCGACATGTCATTTACGATGCTTGTTTGGCACAAGTTACATTAATTGTGGCACTGCGAGATGTGTATATAGCTATTTAATTACTTCATGTCGAGCCTTAGTATTTAAAGGCTCTATGGCGATTGGTTGATTTGAAAACTTCCGGGTACAGTGTTCTATTAATTCCTATTTTTAAAACCAATTATATCAAAAGCTAGTCTTCAATGTTTAACTTAGTTATTCAGAACATTCTATACTCCTAGTCTTTACACATAGGTTAAAAGTAGAAATTGCTTCAATTTCACTCAGTGGTTTGCGGTCTTTAAAAAAATCACGGTTGAAGCATTCTCAAAGCTTGTAATCTCTAAATGTATCGACCCGATTCGTTCCACAGTGAGATCCATTAATGATTGCATACGAAATCAGTTTATTATATTTCAAGTTAACATATAACATGGTTAGTGTGGTTAAAGTATAATTTGTTAAACACCTAGTAAAATTCAGAACATCGTGTATGCTGTAAATAATATCGGACTGCGAACGCAAAGATTTAAACATAGGAGTAATTCAAACAATTAGTTTGTGCATTTGTAATTCAGCCTTCTTATATATATGTCAATTGCATTAATCAGTCGGAATTTATTCAAACTTAACCTTTAGTTGCTCCTGGAATTTCGTTCTTCTTAAATTTGATGTTTTGTCATAGCGGTTCTGATTTAGTCCTCTACAAATGTCATAGTTTTTTGTTGCAAGTAAAATAAAATTCAGACTGGATATGTATTCTCTCTTTGATCTCTCTAGTTTCCAGCACGTTTATATCATTCTGCTGTGTTATTATACGTGCTATATTTTAGTTGCACTTGGCATTAATTTACATTTTAATTGGTGCTATGACTTAACAAAATTTCATCGTGCCGCCTCTTTCAGGGATGGGGGTGCGTTATATCATGGCAAATCTCCCCCCATTAACCACTTGCTTGGTCACCCTTAATTTAAAAAATGATGCTTTTATCGTGATTTTATTTTATGATGATCAAACAATTAAAGCCGTCATCAAGAATTAAAAGGGGGGGGGGGGGCTTTAATGACATAGCACAGTGAAAGCAAGCGTTAATATGTGAAGCAATCCGCATCAATATACATGTACGCTTCTGGTATAAAAGGTGCGATCTGATTTATCATGTCTTTTACAACGATGTTAAAAATGGTTATTACAATGTCCTTTCTTCTCTAAGATTCACAGATATCATCATTTTTTTAATGCAATGATTAAAACGAGTTATTTTTGTTCAAAGACTTCAAAGTTTTAAATGTCGATTTCAATAGAAAATTGATTCTACCGTGCAAGCAAGTCTTTTGTTCCATTGTCTCCGCCGCAGAATGGAACCACTATTATTTGAGATCTGTCTGGGGACTTTTTTTCCGTTTCAAATAACATGTTTGCACTGAAAATATATTGATCTATTGACAAGGAAGAGGTAAACAATTTTAAGTCCAGCTGTCCTTGTTTTGAAAATAACAGCGTTCTCTTTTACCGTCGGCTTATTCTGTGCATATAACCATTGAACAACGTATATTTATACTTATGTTGAATTAACTGTTTAATTATCGCTAAATAAAATGTAATTTTAGTTTTGAATACGTTTAAATCATAATGATATACTAATGCTACTACTAATTAAAATAATAAAATTAATAATAATAATAATATTAATCATCATCTTCTTCTTCTTCACCTTCTTTTTCGTCTTCTACTTCTTCTTCTTGTTCTTCTTCTTCTTCTTCTTCTTCTTCTTTTTCTTCATCAATAACAACAGCATCATCATCATAATCATAGTCATAATCATCATAGTCATAATCATCATCAACATCATCATAATCAACAACAACATGATCATTATTATCACCATCTTATCTTCTTCTTCATCTTCATCATCAATAACAACAACATCATCATTATAATCATAGTCATAATCATCATAGTCATCATCATCATCATCATCATCATCATCATCATCATCAACAACAACAACATCATTATCATCATCATCATCATAATCATTTAGTTATAATACTAGGAGTAGAAGAAGTAGTATTATGGTGATGATTATTATTATTATTTTATTTTGGTGTAGGTGGTGGTGGCGTTGGCGGTGGAACTGGTGGCGGCGGAAACGTAAGTGCTGGTTGCGGTGGAAGTAGTTGCAGTAATGGCAGTAGAAGCAGTAGCAATGGGTGGACCTCCTATTTAACCTTGTTGGATATCCTACTAGGTCAACTTAGGTACAACATTAAAATGTTTATGTCCATGTCCCTATGAATGGAAAGCAGGCACACAGCGGACAACCTGTCCTGACCCATTGATGATCTTAGTTTTGTCTTAACAAGTCCTTGGGCACTGAAACTCCTTTCACACTCGCATGATGTGACAGGGAACACACATGATATGGACAAAACAGTGTAAATGATGGGGTACAGCTGGGAATCACAATGTGCAACAGAGCCCTGAAGGGTAGTAGGTGGGTTGGGTACACCTTTCCACCTAGCCTGCCATATAAAGTGCAACTCGGCAGGGAGGGACTGAGGGGAAGGGAGATCATCATTGATCCATTCAAGGTCACAAGCACTGACAGGAGAGGAGCACATTTGTTCAGGTATAAACTTCAATCCCATGGCTGCCTTAGTCTGCAAATTACTGAATTGGGTGTTCATTTCGTTCACAAAAGTGTCAACAAAGGGAGTCGTTAGGTTTCTTGTGTAGTTTAATTCGGGTGTTGCTGCCTCGATGTTGTCACGCTTTAAAGCGGGTATATACGATTTGTTATATGTGATTAATTGTAATATATTGATAAAATATGTTACAATAACACAAAATAGGCAAGACAAATTATACGTTAAAGCCGAATTTCATAAAATGCAGCAAAGACAAATTAGCGCCCCGAGCCGATTGTGACGTACATATTTTCCTACAATAACCGAAGCATTCGTCTTTGTATTAGGATCGGAGTTAGTGTTCGTGTGTCGTATGAATAGATTCACATCGTACATGTACGGTATTCATGCTGGCGAATTCGGCTGTACAGCCGTTTTCAATTTCAGAATTAAATATCTGGCTTATTTCGCATTTTTCGACACATGTTCTTCTTAACTTTTATTTTAACTTATATTGAAATATCTATATAATAAGTTTTTTACACATTTTATATAAATTCATAAATATTTGACAAAATCGTATATACCCGCTTTAAGAAAATGATTAAGTTTCATATAGCAAAGTAATTCTTCATTTTTGAGTCTTTTTTATTTTAAAAACTATGGACGAACATCAAAGCAGTTAGCCCGATATGTAAAAAAACCCAAAACAAACAAAAAAATAATTGCCATTCATTAAGTGTGCAGTTGAATTTCACTGGCAAAAACTTGTTACTCAAAAGGATTATCACTCTAAAGAGCTAATACCAATTAAATTCATCAAAGAAATTACCGAAACAAATAATTATGATTGTCCATTGCGTTCGTCTAAACTCTTTAATTGCTACAAATATTGTTTTTCACAAGTCTCATGCGGTAGCCATTGGTAAACATTTATCTATAGCTAAATGTATGGATGAATTTCATCAGTGGAATGTATCTTGTTCAGCCAATCAAATAGCGCAGTTTATTACTTACAGTCAATGAAGCGTACACTTTAGCTGACGAAGGTTAGATCGTCTGTTCACATGCCTGGGGGCTAATCACACAAATCGACAGCTGTTTATGGCTTAATTAGGGACATATGACAGGAAATACACAAGTGGATTGAATCTGTAAGGGGCTCATTTTTATTAAAAATCGTGTCTAGCCAGCCAGCAGGGGGGGCTTTAGCCCCCTAGCCCCCCACCTAAATACGCCTCTGGGCAGTGGCAGCGGCAGTAGCATTATTATTATTATTATTATTAGTAGTAGTAGTAGTAGAAGTAGTAGTAGTAGTAGTAGCAGTAGTAGTAGTAGTAGTAGTAGTAGTAGTAGTAGTAGTAGTAGTAGTAGTAGTAGTAGTAGTAGTAGTAGTCGTCGTCGTCGTCGTCCTCGACGTCGTCGTCGTAGTAGTAGTAGTAGTAGTAGATGTAGTAGTAGTAGCAGTAGTAGTAGTAGCAAAAATGAAAAATTCGAAATACGTGCACAATTGATTGTTGATTGCGTATTAAAAGCATTATTCAATCGCGTGTTTTTGCGGTGTCCAATTTCAATGGGCATTCACCATACAACAAAGGGTATGGTTTTCAATTATAAGAAGGCGGAAGTCTGAGGAGGTAGAATGGTGCAGAGTCACGTATGCGGGTTTCCCCCGAGGTTTAAGTTGCCATCGGATAGTTTGATTATTTACTACTAGCGACAGCCTTGATATTTTATCACGCTTGTTCCAGTTTTAAGACTTGCCAATTCAAGTCTAACGTACCGGCGTTATGACTTGTTTAAGGATCACAGCAGAACATTAATGAGAGAAATATTTTAATTAATTAATACACTCATAATTCCATTTCAGTGTTAACCGCAATTCGTCTTTCAATGTTTACTATTTCGTTAAGAATTGAATATGGGTTAGAAGTGTAGGACCAGACCATATCAACTTCAACGTTTCCATAATTGCAAGGTGGTTGCATGTGTTCTGTGTAATTATCACATTGAAATATTCCCCCCCCCCCCTCGATGACGGGTATTTATTAGCAATTTTATAATTTTTAAAAAACATATACACAATTCGTCCGTTAACGGGGTCGATTTTTGTTTAAGAAGAAGCATATCGGCTGTTAGACGAACGGTTCTGGTTCAACTACAGGAACACAATTATATTTATTGGTATTACTCTGCATCATGTTATTATTTTACTAACATATTCAAGGGTCTTGGCAATTTGGCGACAGGGGCCGACATTTGTTTATAAATGTGATTCTCTTGTTAAATTTCTGTCCCACCTTCCTTAAAATTGCACCTCTCGTGTTGTTTAATGTTGGCCATCCTTTATCTGGTCAATTTACTGATACGTAATTATATGCTTGCCAAAATTCCGCAACAAAAAACAGCTGATGTGTCATAACATATGTCATTGATACTTGTCGGTTAAGTTAAGCGCCAGTACAATTGAATCATCTTGAGAATGTGTATGCGTTATAAGACAAAGCACAGAAATGCTTGTATTAATAAATCTCATACGAAGAATAGAAATGCTTACTTGGTATACTCAAAACGATTTAAGTAAACTATTGCAAAGGACATGTTGTGATATTAGCAATTTAAACATATTCATTGATTCCAATAACGAATATACATTATATAGGTCCCTTACAAACAAACATATTACTCGCCAGGGCCTTCAATCTGTCAAATCCACGGCCGAAATTCGGCCGCGTCCCCCCCCCCTGAAAAGTATACGTTTTCCCCGTATTGGGGGAAAAAAATCCCCATTAAAGAAAAAAATAATTTATAGATAGATGTCTCATGATTATTATATCTCAATTCTATTTGAATTCAATCTGGTCAAACATACTAAATTATGAAATAAGCAAATAATATAGTGCAAACATGTACAAATGTAATAATTAGAGAGTAAGTTAAAAATCCCCCAAAAAGGGAAACGCCGCGAAAATTCCCCCTGCTATGGGTAGCGACCCGCTTCCCCTAAAATGGATTGAGGGCCCTGCTCGCTTAAAAAAGTGTTTTGTATATGTACATTCATGAATCGCAAAGGATTTGTTCGGGGTGAGTAGGTGGCAGGGAATAACTTTGTGTTGCCTAATGGTTCGCGCATGAGATCTCGCGGATTCGAATTCATGAATTAAATAGTAGTCATACTTTTTTTACGTTATCCCAAAATAACTGCCATTATTAAAAATACGAACACTTCAAATTTCAAGAAAACTAAAGTTGTGTCCAATTATTTTTTTAATTCAAATATGAATGTACCAACTAATCAAGTTAGATACTTTTCTTGCCGAATTCTCAAACAAATATTTAAAACCAGAGCTCAATTTTACCATTGGTGTTCGTGAAACATTTGAGTAATGTCATAGGATGACATACATATTACAATGCCCAAGAAAAAATACCCGTGTTTCATCATCCTATGATACGTGTCTATATCCAAATGGTACGTATGTGTTTAATCAGTGTACACAACCTTGTCGAAATTATGAAACAGTGTTTTATTTTACATGATACAACTTAATGTTAGTGCACGTGTCAACGAACTAAAGTATTGGACTGAATGTCCGTGTAATTTAAGCATGCTTCGTCATCTATAAAGTTTCCATTTCACAAGAGGCCCATACAATTCCCAAATGCCGAAGCGTTATGTTTCGTTTAGGATTTTACCGCCTGTGTGAAGTCATGCGTCATTCATAGGTTCGTTCGTTTGACATTGTGCGGTCGTTTATTGTAGCAATTCAATCCAGGAAGTACTAAAGTATTGATGTCATGTATTAACTTACATGGAAATATGGGTGTAGCGAAACGTGAATATACATGTATAAGATACAGAAAATATATTAGCAATGTAAACACATTCATGCGTGTGGAACCACCTTGTACTGGTTTGACTTTTATTCAAATGTTACATCAGTAAATCTTAAAATGTGTAAACCATATTTAAAGCCCGACGGATGTCAGTGTACTTAAAGTGAAACGTATAATAAAAGAAATGCATGCAAACCTAGATACATATATTAGTTCACAAACCATATTACTACAACTATGAACTAAATTGCGATGAAATTTTGCAGGCATATAAAAGGCGTTCGAAACCAGAAAAGCTTAAATCAAAAAGAGCGAGTGCACTATTCTCATCGTAGGTACGTATAAATGATTTATATGGATAATGGCACCCCGGAAACATTATCCTTAAAAATACATTAGTATTCTTATTATCACCCGCTTGTCTGTTATTGTGCACGCTTAAAAATTGCGTAATTTCGTTATTTAACAAACTCTTACCTTGTATTACTTTTTGAACGTAGGAAATGTTGGTGTGTCTGGCATTATACTACCAGACTATTCACTTTGATTTAGGACCTAAAACAACACCCTACTTCATTATTTACTCAATACACGAAGTAATACAGGAAATACAGCATAAACCATTGAAACGTGTCGAAATATACATAACTCATTCAGCCACCGTTACATTATTCATGCTTTCACAGTTAAAAAAGACTACTGTTGCAAGTAATATAAAATGTTCATGTTCTATATGTTCTCAGACCAAATTCTCCAGCACCACATTCTTCCGTTCACGACCACTAAATTATCAGTCTACAATCTATAAATGTTATAAGGTTGAAGAATTGTTTTCTTCATCTCCATGATAACAAAGGACAAAACTGTAGAAGTATTTTTATAAAGAAACATTCTAAATAATAAAAATGAGATGTAGTGTTTGAAAACATTAAATGATTTAGTACCAACGTTACTATAATAATTAAAGTAATAATAGCCGCTCTCTCGGAAAACGGGGCTTAAACCATGTGCGTTAATTGACGTCCCAGATAAGTATGGGACGAAAATTTTCGCTTTATGTTATTTTTCGTTGAAAGCAAGTATCTTCTTAACCACAACTGAAAGTAACGTCCCTTACTTTCTCTTGCGGATTACACAGGCTAATCTGGGACGACACTTTTCGAATAAGCATTACGCCTCGTTTTCCAATAGCCCAGCTATTGAACAACTTCAGAGTGTAACCATTAGCTCTTTGCTGCAATATGATGAGGGTCAGTTTAAAGTTAATATAAATATTATAACTATATTAAACCGTTCGCGCGGTTCAGGAGAAACAGCGGCCGGAAAGAGCTCCCTGATCAACCTGCTGCTTGGGGAACCATTGATGCCCACCAGCAAACTCGGGTGCACATTCACCATTGTCGAGATTCGCTCCTCCAGGGAACCAACCCGGCGAACAGCGACTGGCATCTTCCGGTATCATAGTTTTGAGTTGTTTATGAAGAAGCATGTTTAAATGATGAGTGTTTAGGAAAAAACAGCCTTTATGCACGTAGATGACGTGTCGTCCTGTTGCAGGCAACACGGACGAAACGTTTCGCCTAAAGTACTTTATATATAGAACATACCGCATTTAAAGGGGCCTTTTCACAGATTTTGGCATGTTTTGAAGTTTGTCATTAAATGCTTTATATTGATAAATGTAAACATTAAATTTTTAAAGCTCCAGTAAAAAATCAAAAACATAATTTAAAAAAGGAAACAAAAAGTAACCCGCAGCAGGGCTCGAACCAGTGACCCCCGGAATCCTGAAGTAAAAACGCATTGGTCAACTGAGCTATCCTGCCAAGCATACATCAGATGTGTATTTTATACGTTATATAAGCAATCTTCGTAGTTTCCTAATTTAAACGACAACAACAGAACTCTCCAAATTATTCAATCGTTTCGCGTTGCAACGCTTTATAATTTTTATGTTTTTAAATCGTCAAAAGATGCATATAATGGCTATATTAGACCATGGCAAATGTTCAGTAATACTGTTTCCTCACAAATATCATAACTAAACCGAAAATTTGCGAATCTGAAACTACTTTTTTCAATTTTGTCAATTTACCAAACCGTGAAAAGATCCCTTATGCGGACCCAGGGAGGGAGGGGGCGGACGCGGCGTACGCCCCCCCCCCCCCTACAATCGCCAACGTAAAGTCAATTCATTTGATGTTTCACACTTAACTAGATCTAAATCACCTATTTAAACTTGTCAAAGCCTTCAAAATCACTAAAATCGTGGAGCCGGACCACCAAAACTATATACTATGCACTTTTTTGGCATTATAAGAAGGTACTTTGATGAAAGTATATAAGGCGTGACAACCTCGAGAAGTGGTTGTCAAAGCCTTCAAAATCACTAAAATCGTGGAGCTGGACCCCCTAGCAGGGTTTGCCCTGGACCCCCAGCAAATCTTGATCAATTGATCGCAGATGGTCCAATCCTTGTTATTTTTAGACACCAATCTATTCCCTTCTTTTGTTTTTCATTTATCAAATCTGTTAATGTGACTTCTTTTTCACTTGCTTTCGTTTACCAACAATTGAGTAATACGAATCAGCTTTTGACCCATTCCCAGTAAGTTTATATGATTTTATGTATACCGATTTAACAATGAATAATTAATGTAAAATTTTCATCGTTTCAAAGGTCGTATACTGAACAAGGTGATGACGATCTTTAATTGCGCCATACCTTGGGTCAACAAAAACCTGTTTGTGTTGCCTTAACCCATAAGGATTGTTCTTTTGTGAAGCAGTGCGTCATCTCGTTTTGTAATGAACGACTACATGTATATTAATATTCGTAATGATGCAACTGATGTTATGCTTTATTAATACATGAAAAATAGGCTCCGATCGGCTGGATGGAAGTTTACCAAGACATAACTTGCTATAGGTCGCAAAAGTCGTAATGGTATGGAGTTGTTGTGTAATTTAATCACATACAAATACCATTCTCCGTCAGTAAGTATAGCATGTTCGGTGACAGTTAAAACACCTAACGCATTGTCATCCAATTAGCATGTTATATTAGTACGAGATGTAATCAATACAAATTCAAAATTTCCGTCTTGAATCAAGCTCAAAATATGCGTGATACGTAGTGTAACCGACAATAAAATACTGTCATCAATAAATTATGCAATGCTTGTCAAACAGCAAATATAATAAATGAGTCCATGGACGATTGGTGACCCAATCGATGTTCGCGTTTTCTGCTAGTAAGGAGTAGTGTCGTGGGGAAATTGGCTGTAGCGTACGTACGTGAAGTTTTGTCATAAATCGTCATGTGAAGTCCGATTAGGCAAATACTTTTCCGAGAGAACACCTCTCGCTTTTATTTTATCTCTTTTTCAAGTTAGTATCTTCAAACCCTCAAGAAATGCCTGTTCAGTCCAGAATTCGCCAGTGCGGACTGTGTAGATTAACCGGGACGACACTTTACGCACTTGCATTGAGCACACATTTTCCGCGTCATTATTCATATACGTCCCTTTCTACTCACCAAGAGAGTATAGTGATCGTGGACACACCGGGCATTGGGGCGGGGCCAAGGTCGGCAAGCATATTGAACGTTACCTTAGCAAGTCCTACGGGTTCATTTACGTGGTCAACAGCGCAAACGCGGGAGGCGTTCAGCAAGGCAGGGTAGGTCAATTGCGAAATATGTGAAAGATTTGCTCCGCTGAACGTTCTTTTGCTTATTTGCAAACGCAGTGTTGATTTCCTCTTTTTATTCCTTTTTGTTTTTGTTCATTTACTTTATCGAAGTAAACAAGACACGACTTAATTTTTGGAAATTTTAAAAAGTAACATAATGTATATATTTAAATATAATTCAATTTAATTATAATTCAATTTAACTGTTCACTCCGGGTTGGCCCACAGCACAATATTGAATTTCTTCCAGAAACAATTAAATAACGTAAAAAGGAGCTATGATTTAAATTCGTCCAAATTTTAGTGAGTCTAGTAAAGTTAATTAGGTATGAGGGATGGACACACCCTAGTTCCTCACATAATGCAACCTCAGGCACGGAATGACCTCATAAACTTCGAACTACACACACGAACGTAATTAACATATATCTGACTTGTTCCGAGCATAGCGTGTACGGTCGGTCCATAGGGGAGATAACCCACTGCGAGGAATTTAGCAAACGCTTTTCGTGGCTTCGAGGTCATAATACACCAAATAGTTTCCCTATATAATTCAATGTAAAAGCGACAACTTTGAGCGAAAATAAATGCAACATTTTGCACATAGAGACCCCCATAACCATACCTTTTCTTAAAGGCCATTCTAAGCGGAATCGATATATGCAATAAAAAAGATATGTCATGTACAAAGCAAGAAAGAACTTGACACAAATCAAAATCGACTGTTTTTGCAACTTTTTTTTTCGGCCGTTTCTTAGTGAAATGTAACCTTTTCTACTGCAATGGTTTACTTTAGTCTTCAAGTGTATCATATTTCAGGGATTCAGTTGTGAACATCTATTCATGCCCTACCATTATCTCCGCAAGATAACACCCGAATAATGGTAAAAAGTGTAAAACATGCCTTCCTGTCAACTATGATATTTTTTTAGAGAGTACAGCCCTACATGAAGCGATCATTTAGTGTATTGTAACCTCGACACATTAAGGTACGAAACTTCTATTAAAATCTCGACAAGTGTGTACTTACAGGAATTGTTACGGTTACTTTCATATTTGATTTTACCCTCGGTGTTCCGTTTTGATATGTGTTCTTACATTTTCGGCTACTAAACATTTAGAACGTGCAATTAACAATACAAACATTTTGAAAAAGTGTAAAAACATATTATAGAACTAATGTTGAAATTACCACGTGGAAAAATATGTTATAAGGACTATAATATGGCATAATATTTTTTTTTTAATAACCTGACCTTGAATTTGTATCCGAATGCTAGTGAGTCTTTAGCGCACCAAAAACGTCTATAGGGGGTATAATAAAACTCCTTTAAATATAACGCAAGATCTTAATTCATTTAATAAGTTAATCACAAATCAACATGGTTGAATTTAAGTTCCATTTTTCACATATAAATAGAGTTAATAAATACTCGAAAACAATATGGTTCTATTTTAAACTGATAATAATGCAATTGCATGAGATTTTTTATGGCTACTTTCAAGAAAAAATACATCAAAAACACAAAAAGAGACGTAATATATAATCGATCAAGAACGAGCACACTTCATTTTAAATACAAACCTGAATGTTTGATATTGTATGGGACATTTTTTTGATAGCTGGATCATTTTTCAGATGGCTGAGTGCAGTACTTAAGCGAATAATTTATACGCAGAAGGTTTCTAAAGTGATGGCAGCAAAGTCAGTGGAGACCATTAAGGACGAATTACATCAAGTAAGAATACGTCTTATAAATAAACGGCGTATAATATCTTGTTTTACTGTGATTAAATATTAATAGCTGCTTCGTGCATAATTAAATAGTGGATATTTGTTGGATTCGGTGGAATATTGATTTAAATTCACGAGTGATGATAGAAACTGCTTTTTTCAATGATCACGAGTGAGTTAAAATTGATATTCCACCGAATCCAACACACTTTCTTTTTTTATTGTATTCTTACAAACAATTTGAACAGGCGAATTCATCTGGAAAAATTACCGCATGACCTCAGCAAAGACGTCATTTTACGGCGAAACAGTGTATTTTCACTGTAAATTTTTACTATTTTAAATAGTGAATTATCAGTTTTAATTCACTGATAGTTCTCTATAAACCAACGGAAAGCATAAAAAAATAAATAATTTTATTGCAAATGTATTTTACTGGTTAAATAAGTGACATCATTGCATTGATGATGTTATACTTTTGCTTATATCTGAGAACATTTTGTTTTCGACGCAAAACAGTATAGTTCATAAACTTAAGAACTTTTTACCGGACAAGCGGCAAGCATAATAATTTATCCAATTAGGTTACCACAATTTTAAACTACTGAAGAAAGTATAAGATGATATTAATTATTTTTCATTGCTACCTGGGTAAAGTTTCGCAGATGCATCTTTCCATATATTGAGTTTTCTAGTAAGCATGATAACTATTATTTATACAACTTTATTCATTAATTCTTTTATTTTAGGTCAAAGTTCAAATTGAGAAACTTGAGCAAAACGCCAAGTACAATATAAACTACCTGAAATTCTGCATTACCGCGGAGTCGGACTTGGTATCACAGAAAGTAGTCCAGTTCTTGCAGTCACGTGACCTGGCTACGCGCCTGTTTTCATGGCGAGCAGACAAATTTCATAATGACAACAAGAAAAAGGTGGGATGGGCAATATTGACGTTGCATCTAGCACTCCGACCAAGTTTCATGTATCCCTTAAGTGTGTTCGGAAAGTAGTGCCAAGATTATAAATTAAATGTGTGAAATAAGTTTACACAATATCTCAATACCAATATCTCAATGAAATAAAGGGAAACAAGTTATACGTATCGCACACTCACATACATTAGTATTTACATGAACGCACTTGTCAAAGTGGTTGCAAAACTATTTTGGACAACTGTCGAGGCCATGAACGATAAAAAAAGATACACAGTAGAGCAAACTTTTTTTCCGATTGCTAACATTGCAACCTTTTGTCCGAACAGTACTTTTGGTTGCCAAAACATGACTTTCAATGCACAAGATGTAAGTCACATGCTTATGATATGCAAAACTCAACAACAATGCTATCAACACCGTTTGTGTGGAACTTTGTTGAAATCAACTGCAGCATCTGTATTCATGAGCCGTCATATAGTAAAAAAAAAGTATTAAACACTACAATAATATGTGTGTGAGTGTGTGTGTGGGGGGGGGGGATAGGAGTGCAAAGCCAGTCAATGTTATGAACATTTGAGATCCGGGTGTGTGGATAGAAGTACGACGCCAGTGGACCTATTTTTAAATTAAATAACCGGGGACTGACGGTTAATGTACAAAGCCAGAAGAGGCTAGGAATACAAAGTCACGCGACCTTTACTATATCAACTGTATTTATAATTTATAATTATCCCATTTTTCAATTCGTAATGTCGTTTGTACGTGTTTGAACAAAGTTTTCCCAACGTTCTGAAGATCCGGATTTCAACTACATCATATTCAAAAAAATATTTCTGTTTTAACTACACAGGTGGCGGGCGATGCTATAAATAGGATCGCGAACAAGCTGGCGCGCGAGATCGGGACGTGGGAGCGGGAACACAACCTCGTGACGGGCATCAAAGAAAAAAACATACGGTTGTACACGATGACTTCGAACTCATAGAGGAACAGATAAACAAGAAAAGATGCTCAATTTTTCCAGTCGGTTTGTCAAATATATCGACGCCATAGCGAAAATGATTCCGGACTTTCTGAAAGCCGATCTAGAACTGATGGAGGATTTACAAAAATAAATGGCCGACAAGCAGGTCCATCTGCGAGAAAGGTTCCTGAAGTTCTTTAACGATAGTCAGCGACATCCTGTTGGAAGACAGGACAATGAGGTGCGTGACGTCATTTTATTTCTAAAGGGAATGCGTTGGTTTCAAGTTATCAAACTCATATATCACAAGATAAATTTTGACATTTTCTCGTAATAGCAAGGTTAGTATATGAACTATTATATTTGTTCGATACTGCGCTATGCAAAGACTATGCCCCAAACAGAACACATTATATGCTCGCGGGTATGCACCTACTTCTAATCTAACCATCGAGCGTCAAACCTGAAACTATACATCTTCTTCCATTTTCGTAGAATCGAATTTGTATCGTAGCCATGACAATTTTTAGCCTCGCTCTATAAAAGTGGGGTTTTATGCATGTGCGTAATGTGTCGTACCAGATGAGCCTTTGCTTTCCGCTGTTATCGTATTTTTGTTTTTGTTTAAATGCATACTCTTCTGTACGACAATCCACATTAGGCGGAATGTGACGTCCCTGATTAGCCTGTGCGAACTGCACAAGATAATCCGGGATAAAACTTTACGAACGTGCATTTAACCCCGTTTTCTCAGAGCGCGACTCGTTTATATTAATTAGGGAGCTGGAAATCCCAATATCGTGCGCTACTACGGAGCCGCGTATACATTCCGCCACGAGCAGCAACAAGGGCGCCGATGGCGTTGACAGTCTATTTGCAAGATACAGGGGAGTTTCTGCTGAAGTAAATGTTCAGGGTCTACAATCTAGACTAGATCTTTTGAGCCATAAAAATGCAACTCTTAAACAGGAAAATGAAGATCTCCGATTACGCGTCAATTCGTTGGAGATCATGATAGATGACGCGGAACGGAACAGCCGCAGAAATTGCTTACGACTTACTGGTATACCCGAGACAGAGGGCGAGAGTACAGATGACATCATTATCAAACTATGTAAGCAGGTCAATGCTGACATAAAATTGTCAGATATTGACAGCGGCCCTTCTAAAAGCAGACCTATCATAGTTAAGTTTGCAACTTATCGGGCACGTCAAACCCTTTACAAAACTCGTGCGGCGCTAAAATTGACGGGCTTCTCCGGTGCCTATCTAAACGAGGACCTAACCCGTAAAAGAAGCCAGATCATGTACACCACGAGGCAACTTGTAAACTACAAGAAGCTGGAGGGCTGCTGGGGGTCATTATGGTCAATGACCTTAATCACCTGGCCCACAGGGTTGTTCGACATGATGAACTTAACGTGTTCGATAAGTCCCCTTTTCTGTCCTGAACAGTATATTTGCCGTCATTACATGTTTACTCAAGCATCGCACTATCAGATAGAGTTCATTTATTGTTATATAAGTGTTTTAGGTCAATGTCGGACAATAAGTTGTTATCCAAATAGTTTTATTCGCGCATGACTGAATGTGGTAATATGTGCGCAGCGCGGCATGTGACTCTTGCTTTCTATTTCTTTGCATACGTGCTGAACTTACACAGTGACTTATTACATGTACATGTACCTATTGTAGTTATCCCTGCTTACGTTTTTTCACTGTATGGTGCGTGTTTGTGACAATATTATGATATTTATAATATAATGATACGTATATGTACAATGTATGAAAGTGTGTGTGTGTGCGGCGTGCTTGCGTTCGTGCGTGCGTGTGTATTGTGCTTGCGTACGTGTATATACGTAAAGATCGCTCGTTTGCGATACATGCGTCACCCGTATTGCATAAGATACCATGTTTACATTAATACTAGATGCCCTGCGTTTAAGTGATAATTCGTTACCACGATGGGTCTTCCTATGAACAAATTTTATTTGAAAAGTGTGTGGCATTTACCTTTTTGTTTCCGATTAACTGTGCGATTGTGTGTTGTGCCTGCGTGCCCACTTATGCGTAGACATCGTTAGTATGCGATAAATATGTTACCCGTATTGTATAAGCTAACCTTTTTTACTTATACGTTGTGTCCCTCTCACTGAACAAGTATTGTATAAGCTTACTTTTTTGTACTTATACTTTGTGCGTGCCTACTTATGCGTATACATCGTTAGTATGCGATAAACATATTACCCGTATTGCATAAGCTAGCTCTTTGTACTGATACTTTGTGTCCTTCTCCCTAAACATGTATTATATCAGAAATCCTTTTTGTACTAATATGTTGTGTCCTTCCTATTGAACAAGTATTGTATAAGCCATAAGCTAGCTTTTATGTAGTTATACTTTGTGTCTTTCTCATTTAACAAGTATTGTATAAGCAACCCTCTTTGTATTAATACTGTGTGTCCTTCTTGTTTAAGTATTGTACAAGCCAACATTTTTATACTTAATATACTTGGGTGTCCTAGTTATTGAACAAGTATTAATTGGCTATCTTACAACAAAATTAACTTCCGTGTCCAAATTTTTGTTTTAAGTATTGACGTGGCGCTTTTAAGTATGTAAAAATGAAACTTTTTATTGATAATAAGTAACAGTTGTCCGCTTATGAGATGCACATTCAATTATCTACAAATAACGTGTCCTAAAAACTTTATAAATTGGTTAACGGTAAATATGGATTTCTTCTCGCCAACTTATTTAAAATAAAATATTTCACTGCCTAACATTAATAAATATGTGGTTCTTTACTCAATGAGCATCCTATTCATTTACGATAATTTTCCAAAATATGCCCTTATTAAAACAACATTAATTTGAGGCAACTCAAATGATATAAGACTGCATGCGCTTGTGTTAAATACTTGTATATACATGTATTGTACACTCCTAATGTTTTTTCAAATATTATCAATCATCATTTACTTCATTTACTTCCTTTCTTTCTTCTCGTGTATGGCGGCTTATTATCTCTTGTCTCTTTCCGATAACATCATTCTCATGCTGGGTCATCTGCTTCCCTACATCATCCCCAGTGTAGTAACATGAAACTAAAAAAAGTCAAAGCCAGCTAGAGTATCCCGAAATTTAACTTCAGATTGTTAACACTTTTTATGATCGCCATTCACTGTCACCAAAATCACCAGTCTGCCTTCTCTATATATCTTGTTGCTACGCAACATGCCCATATCAAATTTCAGACAGATTCCAGGCGATCCCGATGCCCACCAAGTGAAGCCCTGCTGCAAAACACTTGTTTACCAAGCGGTTGATTTGTACATGCTTGCTTACGAACTCACTGGTTGTTCTTCTTATCCTGATGCTATCAGGCGATGTCCATCCAAATCCAGGCCCACTATCGACGTCTCGGACATCGTCAATCTCCTCCATCACTTCCTCTGTCAATTCCGAAATTGACCTAAAACACTATTTCTCATTTGTCCATTACAATGTTCAGAGCCAACTTCCCAAGCTGGATATCCTTTATACTGAATTGAACGATTTCGACATTCTTGCCTTCACTGAAACGTGGATTAATGATGATATTCCGAGTACAGAACTTCTGATGAACTCTTTCAAAGCACCCGAACGCAAAGACCGTCAGGATAGACATGGGGGTGTAGCGGTTATATCAAAGAAAACCTTTTTCATAGGCGGCGACATGATTTAGAAGTAATTGGTGTTGAATGTATTTGGATTGAAATTACTGTCTCGAACCGACCTCTGCTGTTTGGAGCTTTTTTACAGACCCCCAAATACCACACCCCAACAACATTCCGCTCTCACAGACCCAATACACCTAGCTTTCGATACTGGTGTCCAAGACATTATTATAACTGGCGATTTTAACCTGAATGCCAATGTCACGACATCAGCATCTAAGATTTAGTCTATATGTGATCAGTTCTCACTTACACAAGTAATTTCTGAAAACACGCACTTTACAGAATCTTCGGCAAGCTTAATTGATCTCATATTATAATCAAACCCAAACAACATTCTTTCTAGTGGTTTTGCTGACCCATTTCCAACCCAAACGACAAGATATCATTGTACTGTTTTTTGCTCAATTAAAACTTTATAAAAATCGACAACGTACTTACTCAAGACACGTCTGGCTCTTTGACAAGGGCGAATTTTCTAAACTGCGTCAGGATATTTCCAATTTTGATTGGGACTTATTACAAAACGAAACAAGGGACAAAATTGTCACAAAACCAGGTTTTCATTGTGAAAAAAAATCTGATTAAGGGAGACAACTCAAACTGAACTTTTGAAATGAACAAACAAAATTAACCCCCTTTGTAAGTTTGTTTCAAAATAAATCTATTTTAAGTTGTGGTGACCTTGACATTGGAGATATTGACGTGATTCTTTCGTGCGACACACCGTCCCATGATGGTGAACAAATGTGCCAAATAATTGTAAAATCTCACAATGAATGACATAGTTATGGCCCAGACAAGCTCATTTATTGCCAATTTTGACCTTTGAACTCAAAGTGTGACCTTGACCTTGGAGATATCGACGTAATTATTTCGCGCGACACACCGTCCAATGATGGTGAACAAATGTGTCAAATGATTTTAAAATATGACAATGAACGACATAGTTATGGCCCGGACAAGCTTGTTCCGCCCGCCCGCCAGCCCGCCAGCCCGCCAGCCAGCCAGCCAGCCCGCCCGCATTCGCCAATCTAATAACCAGTTTTTTCTTTCGGAAAACCTGGTTAAATATTGACATCTATGCAAAAAACATAACTGACAACATAATTAAATTATCCAGTCAATGTATACCTAACAGAGATGTCCTCACTCGTAATAATAAACCACCCTGGCTAGACAATAATATACGGCGTTATAATCGGAAAAGAAAACGCGCTTATCGTAAAGCAAAAAATATTAATACACCATTTTTGTGGCAAAAATTTAGAACTTTTTGAAACAAAACAACAGAAGTTATACAATCCTCGAAAGTAAGGTATTTTAACAAACTTACCAAAACATTAAAATCAAGCAGCAAGGGTTCCAAAAATTGGTGGGCCACATTAAAATTCTTCATTAAATCCTCGGGAAACTCCGAAATACCACCAATCCAATATGGCAACAAAATAATTGATGATGCATTCGACAAAGCAAATATTTTAAAGAATTTTGTTACGTCCCAGTCAAGTATTGACCACTGACAAATACCAAAATGACCGAGAGTCACAAACAGAACCCAATCAAGCCTCAGTCAACTTATTATTGAACCATATGAAGTAGAACTAGTTCTAAAGGGATAGCCTCTAGGATAAGCTTCTGGTACTGATGGACTAAATAATCGATTGCCCCGTGAATTGTCCTTAGAATTGTCTGGTCCTCTGAGTACGCTCTTTAACTATTCCCTTCGCACGGGATCCTTCCCGTCAATCTGGAAAGACGCAAATGTTTGTCCAATTGTTAAATCCGGCGACCAGAGTCTTGCAAATAACTACCGTCCAATATCATTACTAAATACAATTGGAAAAGCCTTCGAAAAAGTAGTTTTCAAGCAAACGTTCAATTACTTGCATGACTACAATATCATAACGCCGTAACAATCGGTTTTTTATGTCCCCCACTATAGTAGTGGGGGACATATTGTTTTTGCCCTGTCTGTTGGTTGGTTGGTCTGTTGGTTGGTCTGTTGGTTTGCGCCAACTTTAACATTTTGCAATAACTTTTGCTATATTGAAGATAGCAACTTCATATTTGGCATGCATGCGTATCTCATAGAGCTTCACATTTTGAGTGGTAAAAGGTCATGGTCAAGGTCATTCTTCAAGGTCAAAGGTCAAATATGTGTCAAAATCGCTCATTTTATTGAACACTTTTTCAATATTCAAGATAGCAACTTGATATTTGGCATGCATATGTATCTCATTGAGCTGCACATTTTGAGTGGTGAAAGGTCAAGGTCAAGGTCATCCTTCAAGGTCAGCGGTCAAAAATATGTGGCCAAAATCGCTCATTTTATGAATACTTTTGCAATATTGAAGATAGCAATTTGATATTTGGCATGCATGTGTATCTCATAGAGTTGCACATTTTGAGTGGTGAAAGGTCAAGGTCAAGGTCATCCTTTAAGGTCAAATATATGGGTCAAAATTGCTCATGTAATGTCACTTCTGCAATATTGAAGCTAGCAATTTTATATTTGACATGCATGAGTATCTCATGGAGCTGCACATTTTGAGTGGTGAATGGTCAAGGTCAAGGTCATCCTTCAAGGTCAAACGTCATATACGGGGACATAGTGTTTCAGAAACACATCTTGTTCTACCTGGCGATTCCACAACAAACGAATTTACGTATCTTTATAATATGTTTGCCAAAGCTGTTGATTCGGGGAAAGAGGTCAGAGTAGTATTTTGCGACATATCAAAAGCTTTTGATAGAGTGTGGCATGACGGCCTAATTTTTAAATTAAACGTAATTGGAATATCTAACATTATGCTAACTTGGTTTAAATCGTATCTTTCCAAACGTAGACAACGAGTTGTCCTGCCAGGTTTCTGTTCTCAGTGGAATGTCGTACCTGCCGGTGTTCCCTAGGGCTCTTTGCTAGGTCCATTGTTATTCCTTATCTACATCAATGCCATTGTTAATGGCATTTGTGCAAACATTAGATTAATTGCAGATGATACCTCACTTTCAATCATTGTCGAAAATCCAACTAATGCGGCAAACACTGTGAACGATGATCTTCAAAAAATATCCGTCTGGGCGTCTAAATGGCTAGTAAATTTCAATCCGAACAAAACAGAATCTTTGCTTATATCTAGAAGCACACACGACCATGCTCACACTACACTCATTATGAATAACACTCCGATTAAAGAGGTTTCTTCTCACAAACATTTAGGTGTATTTCTGACAGAAAATTTAAATTGGTCAACCCATATTAATTATATAAAAGAAAAGTGTTGGAAACGAATAAACGTAATGAGAAAACTTAAATTTAAACTTGATAGACAATCCCATGAAACTATTTACATCTCGTTTATTCGTCCAATTCTCGAATACGGTGACATACTATTCGACAATTGCACACAGGCCGAAAAATATTAGCTCGAAATAATTTAACACGAAGCAGCAAGAATTGCTACTGGCACAACAAAACTAGTATCTATTGAAATACTTCAATCAGAAATCGGTTGGGAATCTTTAGAATCTAGGCGAAATAAACACAAACTCATTATATTTTACAAAATCCTGATTACCTTGCTGACCATGTCCCGTGTACAGTAAGTCAGTCTGTCCCGTACTTTTTAAGAAATAGTAGTGACATTCAAAACGTCAACTTCCGAACATCATTCTATAAGAACACATTTTTACCCTCAACCATCGCCCGTTTCAATTCCTTGCCAAGTCATATTCAAAATACCCCATTCATTGCCGCATTTAAAAATATGTTAAATACCAACACTGAACATTCCATTAGTCCAAAACAGTTTTACCATGGGCCGCGCAATTTTTAAATTTTACATACACGTCTTCGCAACATTTGTAGTTCTCTTGCTGCCCATCTTGTTAGCAAAAACGTGATTAACTTGCCTAACTGCATTTCTTGTGACGAAATTGAAGACTGCAGCCACTTTTTTCTTTCATTGTGCTAAGGTCAGTGAAGAACGAGCTCAGCTTATAAATAGTTTATCGCAGATATGCTCTCCATCATTATATGTTTCTGTTTGGCGATCCTTCGCTTTCTGTCGATGAAAATTGTATCATATATCATATTTAACCATGTTCAGCGCTTCATAAAATCAACCAAGAGATTCTAGCCGCCATCCATTTTCTTCTCTCTGCCACTCCTCTTCTTCATAAATTTCTACATGACCTCTTACTACCTAGAAATCAATACTATTGTTCTGTTTATGTGTCCTTTTTCCCCCTCACTTTCTATTTCTTTTCCCCTGTTCAATTGCTTATATTTCCTTTCATCAATGTTAGTGGACTTGTATATACGTTGCATTCTGTATTATGTTTTTTGGACTTGTAAGTTGCATTTTTGCATTTTGTATTGTCAATTTACTACGACGTCATGGCATAATATCATGCGTAAATATATTATTTATCGGGAGAGTGCTCCAATAAGGTTCGCCTTTCAGCCCAATCCTATGTCAATGTCATGTAACTTGTGAATATGTTACTATGTCGTAATAAATAAGTTTAAACCAAGTGTTAAAAGATTAGTTGTCTGAATGAAAATGTAAAAGGCTATCAAAAATATTTTTTTTGTATCAAGAACAATACTTTTGCATTCAATAAAAGTCCCCTATCTCGCATGAAGCAGTAATATTTGTGTATATCAGCCACTTTCTGTCAATCGTAAACTATTTCAAGAATAATGTATTTCAAGTTTTTAAACTCTGACTTTGTACAATAATGAACGCGGCTGTACTTGTTAACTTCTTGTTATTGTTATTGGTCGTGTTAATTCAGATATGGTAATTGTATGTGTGTGTGTGTGTGTGTGTGTGCGTGCGTGCGTGCGTTATAGTGTGTGCATATGGAAAAATGTAATAAACAATTACTTTATATTCTTCAATACTTTCTGTAGATAAATATTTGTTCCTTGAGATCATTTCAATATTGAGAAATAAGAGAAATTAATAATATAAGAGAAGTAATGTAATAGACATGCTTTGTATAACAGTTCTATTACACTGTTACAGTACTCTTATTTCCGTCAAAGTCTACATGTTTGCATTTTAATGCAGAAATGCATTATACATACCATAGTTGTTTGCAGGTCTCATTGAAAATAAGATTGCCATTGTTAAACTGTTTGCATAACTTTGTATCAATGTGTTGTCTTAATGAGTTACCTTCAGAAAATAAAAAGATTATTATTGTTATTACATTAAAAAAAACATTTACAATATGATATGACTATGAAAAGAAATAAGCAACAAAGTATAAAAGTTAATGGCCAGTTAACATGCCGATGACGTAGTCCAACTGTAGATGATAAAGTCGCACGGTAGATGTGGCGGTGGAGTAATATTGAGTGTCACGACCTTTACTGATGTCCAGCCGTCAATGACCAGAACCGCAACTGAGCACTGGTCGTAGCGTTCTGCGAAGTAGCAAACATCGAGCTGTATCAAGCCCGAAAGAAGAGTGCAGATAACCCGAGCTGTATCAGGCCCGGAAGTAGACTGTAGATACCCGAGCTGTATGAAGCCCGGAAGTAGACTGTAGATACCCGAGCTGTATGAAGCCCGGAAGTAAACTGTAGATACCCGAGCTGTATGAAGCCCGAAAGTAGACTGTAGATACCCGAGCTGTATGAAGCCCGGAAGTAGTGTTCTGTCAAACACCGAGCAGACTATGCCCGGAAGTAGAACGTTGTCAAACGCCGAGCAGACTATGCCCGGAAGTAGAACGTACTGATGACGTATTACGTAACCGGCCATATACCGGTGCGAACGGTTTTCCGTAGTGCCGCCTTATAACGAGGTGTCGTAGGTACTGTCAACGAGTATGACGCCCTGTAGACTTGCGGCATGCTCATGTAGCACTGGCGTAACGCTAGCGGTGCGTTGACGACCTGACGTCTATCATGCCGTACGACTCACCACATTGAAACGGCTAAAATATATGACATTAGTAAATACTTTGCCATTAACGACTGTCTTGCAGTCATGCCATATAAATATATATGGTACAATGTCATACAATGTATCACAAACTTGTTTACTTCCATAAATGCACAAGTTTCTTATAAAGTATTGCTACTCGTTAGAATGCATATATTGAATGCACTTTGTGCACCAAAAGGTTGTACATATAATACAATTCACCAACTATCATCTACTTGTTAAATATGATACTTCACAGTTAGGTGTAATATTGAATTAAATCAAACTCTAATGGTTTGTTAAATCAATTGATACATAAAGGGTCTACACAAAATAAATTATATAAAGCCTCAACAAAGTCATTATTATACATGCCTCGCGTACCTAGGAATATGTACACAAGCAAACAACTACACAGGTAATGCAAGTTTCCACTGTTGACAAATATTTAAAAATTGAAACACGACTTCGGCGTTTACTTGTAAAAATGCAAACAACAATTTACTTTATTCCTATAAGCATAAATTGCAATATTTAAATAAAACAACAATTTATTTCACCTTATCAAAACCGAGTATCAAAAATGTAATGGAAAATAATATAACTTACCCAAATGCCGTATTTTGCGGACACTTTTGTCATAGAGTAAATTAACAAATCCTTATGTCTTTACAATATCTCATCATACGAAATCAATATCTATCTATTTTAATATTAACCTGAATTCTTTTCAAACAGTTACTACAGTTCAGCTAACAACCTAACCAGTTTTATCACTAAACCTATTACACGCATGATTGGTTCGCGGCGTTGGTCAAGTGGAAAGCGCAAGTAACCGCGCATTTGCCACTTGACCGCCAGAACATAAACACCTTATATATCTTTGATATATTGTTCTGCGTCATTATTACAGGTTAGTGATAAATCAATTTATAAACTTTAAACTTTGTATTGTTATAATCTCTGTTCTAATTAAATGCAACGTAAGGTATTGATTGTATTTATTGTATTTATTGTATTTATTGTATTTATTGTATTTATTGTATGTATTGTATGTATTGTATTGACTGTATTTATTGTATTCATTGGATTACAATATTGCCATGTTTTTACAAATGCTGTTACTGTTATTGTTGTATAATAATGGTGATTAATGTAGGCATTTGCCACTTGACCGCCAGAACATAAACACCTTATATATCTTTGATATATTGTTCTGCGTCATTATTACAGCCCTTCACACGAACCCTTTACACAAATTTGCCGAGAGCTACGTCGACAATGGCACCCAACGTTCGGGAGTGAAGGCCGCTGTTACACACAGACGACGACATCTTGTCGCCATTTACACAGCTTTGTAAACAAACCAGTTCACACATATGCCAGCTGGACGGAATCCTCGGGATACCCTAGCTTCATCGTATAACTACGTCATCACAGACAGACGCGTCTGATTGGATATTATATCCACACATGCACGGGAAACCGTGTTGTTGATAAACATTGTCACGTGTACACATCGTTAACCAGGGCCCAAACTGAACTTTCCACTCGCGAGTGTATTAAACTTTTTCATCAAAAGGATCCTTCGCAGCATCGTTGATCGCCGTTGGATGTGACAGTGACTTTGATGTGCTTCCAACTTAGCTGGAAGTGTGAACACTAACTGTTTCCGGTCGTGAGTTTTAACATTGTTTTATTGTTTTGTTTTATCATGTGTTAAGATATGTGGACGGATAATTGGATGAACTGGTAAGAATTTTGTTTATTTCATTTGCACTCAGCTTTAAAATAACTCCATTTTTGATTAAATTGTATTGGATTTAATTAAAAAAAATTAGTATATTAGCAAACAAAATTCTCACTAGCTCTATAAATGAAATATACATTTTAGTTTTATCAGGTATTGAATGTAATTACTTATATAAATTGCAAAACTCTGTTCAAACTGTGAAATTTAAATAGCTGGATATATAGATATAGAGAGAGAGATAAGTGTATTAGTCATTTTAAGTGTTATATATTTTTATTATATATAAATCTAGTATAATCACAACTAATAAAGTCGTGTTGCACGATAATAACCACTCATAAACTAATTATTAACCCCTGTCAAACTTCTAGTTCTTATTGGTCCGTGTTTTTATGTCTATTGATCACTGAATATTGAACACAACTATGCTCAAGAAATCCTTGCAAGGTTACGCGCGATTTTAATCGGAAAGCGTTCGCAAGTAAATTGAAATACTGAGCAGTATTTCAAAAGTAAACAATCGGTGCGTGCGACATTTTAACAAAATGTAAACGTGCGATACCAATCGTCGTTCGTTCCGAGTATAGAGCGGATTATCGAGTGCGCTGCACACATGCATTTATTGATGGGTAGTTGTTATAGCATAGTCGGTGAAGTTTAGAATTAGAAGTATAGCGGTAATTAGTTAAATTCTAGTAGTAAGGAGGATTAGTCCTCGGGAAAGTGAAAGTCGATTAGTTTTGTCTCAAATTTGTCTTTTTAAAGAGGTTGAGTAGGCGAGATAATTATAGTTGTTTAATATCGGGACTGGTTAAAAGAACATCAATGGGTATTATAGGAGTAGGTCGCATGGAGTGATTGTGCATTTGAACGTCTTGCGGCAGTTGTTTCCCTTGACTCAATTGATTAATTGTGGTTATGCCCCTTACATATTATCCTATATAAATATTGTGTATTTAATTGAGCACAGAATTAAAATAAAGTGTTATATTGAAAGTGTTTGTTCATTGTGTGATTATTTATTTGCTTGTATATTATAATCATTTAATTATATTTGTTTTACCATTATAAATATAACAAATATTTGCTTTTTATACATATTTTGTATTGAGAATGGCACAGGCTATAAGTAAAAGAGAGTTACGCTGCATCAGGAGAGAGCGTATACGGGAAGAAATTTTGAAAGAGGAGCAAGAATTAAAGGAAAGGAGAATAAAAGAGAGGATTGAGAGAGAATTACGGAGTGAATTATCAGATGAACAGGACAGCATAGTTTCAAATATGAACACGATCGATGATTATTTACAAGAAGAGTCAATCAATGGCGTTGAACATATGTTAATGAATGAAAAGTCAACAGATTGTTTTGAAACACAATTAAATGGTAACACGCCAGATTCTCTACGTTACTTGGATGAGCACATGAGAAAACTTGATGTAACATTGCGTGAATTGAAGTACGAAGACCGTAAACGTGAAGATAAAACTTATGTCTCAAGTGCAGACCACATTCACACAAGAATTAGGGACAATTCTTCAATTGTGGCGGATAGAAATTCAGGAATAGAAGAACGTCTTAGCAACAGAGTAGTCGACACAAGATTGAGTAGAAATGAGACAGGGAGTGCACATAAATATGAATTAAAAGAGGATATAAGGAGAGTACATGATGCATATGCAGAAATAAGAAGCCAATCTGAGAAGTATGAAATAAAGAATTGTCAGTTGATGAAAAGTCGAGAAGATGAGGAAAGGAGCCACAGAATGATGCTTGAACAGAGGCTTGTTTTAGAAAATGAATTTGAACGAAAACGTCAGGCTGAGAAAGAGTTACTACGAAACATAGAACAGCTTGAGTTACAGGAAAGGGCATTGCTTCAGCAGCGGAGTAGAAATGAACTACTGGATAGAGAAATAGCTGTAAGAAGAATGAAAGATGATGATATGAATAGAAGATTAGAGGTGTTGAAACAGAAAGAACGCGTTCTTAAAGATAAAGTACAACAGAAGAATGATAATTATATGATAAGGGAAGTGACAACAAATGATCAAATTAAGTTGAGTACAAGAATTCCAACATTGCCGAGCTTTGATGGCAAGAACTTTGAAGAGTGGAAGCTTGAAACTGTTTGTATGATGAGGACGGGACTGTATGCGGATTACGCAGTGTCACAAGCTATAAGGAACTCATTGTAAGGTGATACTCGTAGGATACTATTAACAATCAAACCATCTGAGTCAGCAGAGGAGCTTATCGCTAAAATGACTGAGAATTTTGGAGAAGTAAAGTCTGGTGAAAGAATAGTACAAGATTTTTACTCGGCAAAACAAAATGAAACAGAATCATGTTCTGCATGGGGAATAAGACTAGAAGCTCTTTTTCAACAGGCAGTTAACAAAGGGGAAATAGAAGAACGTAAGAGAGATAATAAGTTAAAGGAAATATTTTGGAGAGGATTGAACTCTGAACAACTGAAATCAGCAACGAGAGTTTCATACGAATCGAATGATAGTTTTGAAAAGTTAAAAAGAAAAACGAGACTAGAAGAGGAAAAAAATAATCCAGTAAATGCAACAGGAAACACACTTGTTATTCAGCAATCAACGGATGATAGATTGAAAGTTCTGGATGAGATGCTAGAAAGGCTTAAAACCATTGAAGCTGAAATGAGTAATATGAAGAAGCGTAATCTGGAAGGGAAGAGAGAATATGAATCATACGAAGCGACAAAGTCGAGTGACCAGGATAGGAGACAGAATAGACACACCAATAGAGGGCGTTATTATAGAGGAGGCTATAGAAGAGGTGCATATCCAAATAGAGAACAGAATCGATATAATAACCCAGAAAATGAATCAACAGCAGAAAACAAACAGAGTCATTTAAACGAGAAAGCGCTTTCACGGCAGGGCACGATGGAAGCGAAGCAGAAGTAAAAAGCCCTACGAGAGTAGCAAGTTACCTTAGAAAAAGGCTGATAGGCGCTTCAAACGAAGGAGTAGTAATCATTGAAGGCAAAGAGACGAAAGCTTTAATTGATACGGGATCAATGGTCACTACTTTGTCTGAAAGCTACTACAATACAATGGATCCAAAACCAGAACTTCTACCATTGACCGATTTTAAAATCCAGTTGACGGGAGCCAATGGAACGGCAATTATATACACAGGCTATATAGAAGTAGCTGTGAAATTACCGTGTTCATCGCGGCAGTCTCAAATGCTAGTTTTAATAGTAAAGGACACTGAATTTAATTCTAAAGTGCCAGCCATTGTTGGAACAAATCTGTTGCGAGAGTACAGGCAAGAATTTGAAATGCAGAGTGAGGAGTTTCCTAAGTCATGGAAAATAGCGTTTGATGCCATGCTATCACCAATAGTAGGTCAGGTAAAGGCTACGAAGACCGTCATTCTTCATCCATTGGAGACTAAGACCATCACTGGTTTTGTAAGGAAGTCAGATTTGATTGAAGCAGCTGTTACAGAAACCGGTGACCTGCCTACAGCTTTCAGCGTTTGTCCGAGAGTAGTAAGCCTAAAGAATCCAGGGAAAACAGCAAGAGTACCTGTGAGAGTTTGTAATTTATCGGCCAAGACAATCAGGATCGAAAGTAAAAGTGTTCTTTGTAACCTTGAAGAGGTGAATGTATTACGGTCCGTTCCGCTTTGCGAGAAAAGTGACGCTGAAAATGAAGAGGTGAACGTTTACAACATTCAAAACAACGAACCACATCGTGACTTCGGGGTTGATATTGAGGATTCAGAGTTAACAGAGGAGCAGAAAAGTAAAGTGTTTAACCTATTCAAGAAATGGGAAACAATTTTTCCAAAGTCGAAAATTGACATAGGACATACAGCCGAAGTTAAACATAAAATTGAGTTGACAGATGAAACTCCATTCAAGGAACCATACCGACGGGTACCACCTCATCTGTTCAACGAAGTAAAGGAACATCTTCAGGAAATGATCGAAATCGGCGCCATCAAAGAATCGAAAAGCCCCTGGTCTTCGAATATTGTTGTTGTGAGAAAGAAGGACGGATCCCTAAGATGCTGCATAGACTTTAGAAAATTAAACTCTAGAACTAAGAAAGATGCATATGCTATTCCAAAAGTTGAGGATACTCAACACATGCTTGCTGGCTCGAAATATTTTTCAAAGATTGATTTAAAATCTGGATATTGGCAAATTGAATTGGAAGACGATGATAAGGAGAAAACAGCGTTCCAAGTTCCAGGAGTTGGTTTCTTTCCATGTACCAGGATGCCTTTTGGACTCTGTAATGCCCCGGCAACGTTTCAGAGATTAATGGAACGTTGCATGGGTGATCTGAACCTGAAAGATTGCTTAATCTACCTAGACGATATCGTTGTTTTTTCTTCGGATATAGACTCCCATCTAGATCGACTTGATTCCGTGTTTTCTCGTCTTGCACAATACAATCTTAAAGTTAACCCTAAAAAGTGTGAATTTTTCAAGACCAAAACAACTTATCTGGGTCATGTGGTGTCAGCAGAAGGAATCCAGGCTGATCCACAAAAGGTTGAAGCCGTCCAAAACTGGCCTGTCCCTAAAAGTTTAAAAGATGTCAGAAAATTTCTAGGCTTTGCTGGCTACTACCGGCGGTTTATCAAAGGATTTTCAAATGTTGCCAGACCACTGAACGATTTGTTGCTGGGAACTTCAACTAAGAAGACAGTAAAGAAAACTCCCAAACCCAAGTTCAGATGGGAAGCCAGCCAACAAAACGCGTTTGATGCTTTGAAACAGAAACTGTCAAATCCACCAATCCTTGCGTATGCTGACTACACCTTGCCATTTATGTTGAACACTGACGCCAGTGGTACAGGACTCGGAGCTGTGCTGTATCAGAAGCAAGACGGAAAGGACCGAGTAGTGGCTTACGCCAGCAGAAGCCTTATCAAGGCCGAGCGGAATTATCCGGCTCACAAGCTCGAGTTCCTCGCTGTCAAGTGGGCCGTGTGTGAAAAATTCCACGACTACTTGTACGGCGGGAAATTCGAGGTTGTTACGGATAATAACCCTCTCACCTATGTGACGACATCAGCGAAGCTCGATGCAACGGGACAACGATGGATCGCGGCTCTGGCAGCTTACGACTTCAGCATTCGTTATCGGAAGGGGAAGAACAACAACGATGCGGATGGACTAAGTCGCATTTCACCATCGGTCATGGACGCCATATGTACATCTGCCGAGGTCAACATTCCGATTTACCAAACCTTGGTTTCGCCAGGAAATGAGCCACCTTTGAATGATCGAACTGAAGATATACCGGAAGATCTTCTTCAATCATATAGTCTTTCTAACAAGGACTGGATCAAGGCTCAATCGGATGATCCACAGCTGAAAGAACTTGTCTGTCACATTCTCAGTGGCAATAGACCTTCTTCGAAGGATAGTTGCAAACATTATGCTAGAGAGTGGGACAAATTGGTTGTACAAAACGGTGTTCTATATCGCAGGGCGAAGGTCAATGATGTTCACCGAACACAGATTGTTGTGCCCGAACATCTCAGGGACGATATGTTTAGATGTCTCCATGATGACCTCGGACACCAGGGTAGGGATCGTACCACTAGCCTGATGAAGGAGCGATTTTACTGGCCTGGTTTAGATGCGTTTGTTGCCGAAAAGGTGAAACAATGTGGTCGCTGCACTCGTAGAAAACGCCACCCAGAGCGCGCTGAACTTCAGCCTATTGAGTCGACAGCAGCGTTAGAGATCGTGTGCATTGATTATTTGTCGTTAGAGCGTTCAAAAGGCGGTTTTGAAAACGTGCTGGTCATTACTGATCATTTTAGCCGGTATGCACAGGCGTATCCGACACGCAATCAGACGGCTAAAACAACAGCTAAAGTGTTGTTTGATCAGTTTATTGTTCACTATGGTTTTCCTGCTAGGTTGCATTCTGACCAAGGCGCCAATTTTACATCTGCTCTAATCAATGAATTGTGTCAGATTTCAGGTATGGACACAAGCAGAACCACACCCTATCATCCAATGGGCAACGGCGAAACAGAGAGGTTCAACCAGACTCTACTAGGCATGTTAGGTACCTTGGAAGAGCATCAAAAGGCTGATTGGAAGTCATATATTCCAACATTGGTGCATGCCTATAATTCAACTCATCACAAAAGTACGGGGTTTTCTCCGCACTTTTTGATGTTTGGCAGGCATCCACGTTTGGCTATAGATGCATTTCTAGGGCTTCCTACAGAGGACATTGCCGACAAACAACATACGGAGTATGTTGCAAAGCTCCGAAAACGACTCAGCGAGTCTTATGATAGGGCGCGCCAGAATGCTAGGTCATCGGGGCTGTTGAACAAGAAGCACTACGACAAATCAGCTAGATCTACTCGACTTCAACCTGGCGACATTGTCCTCGTACGTAATGTTGCTCTCCGAGGAAAGCAGAAGTTGGCCGATCGTTGGGAACACCAGCCATACGTGATTGTAGCGCAGCCCAACCCAGACACACCTGTTTATGAGGTTAAACGGGAAGGAGCAAGATTTACGAAGACTAAGAGGCTACACCGGAATCTGTTACTCCCGTTTATGACAGTAACCGATGGGTTGTTAGAGCCATCAAAACCGTGTCATAAAGAACAACTGGCGCCATCAACATTAGAAGCGTCCGGATTAGACACTGATGTTGAGGAAGAGACGGTTGTCAGATCACAGCGGAAACGGAAGAAACCGCTGTGGATTACGACAGGCGACTTTGTGGCATAACTTTTTACTGTGATTTTTAATGTGATTTTAAACATTATTGGGATTTATGCACTTGCCATTATTGTTCTTATGACTGTTGTTATTTATGGATGCCAGTCAATCGTTTTATTACACGCTCTCAGCTGCGAATTACTCTATTTTTATATATAAGTTGTGTAATTATTACTTTAGAGCTGTATTCATCAAATTCATGTATAATGATTTTTAAATTGTACAGAGATATTCACAGTATTTACGCATATATAGTCAAACAAATATATGGGTGCTGCATGAGTAGGTGGTGATTGTTACTACTATTGTTCAGACTGTATTGGTAGCAATAATGCATGCCTTTGTAGTCGTTAGATTAGTCAAATAGTATACTTCTGATAGATGTTGCAGTTAAACTGTTATGCAGTCCGCAATGTCCAATGTTCGTGAGCGTTCGTGATATCTAGGATATTACCGCGAAACATATTTTCTTAACCGTGCATTCCGTAGCCGTATTGATGCACACAACGTTATGTTATTATTCATGTATGATTATTATTAAAAATAAATAAATAATATTTTAGCGTTGAAGTATTGAGGTATATGCGTTGCGTTTAAGTATAAGTCAGGAGACTTATTTTATGGGCAGGGGAAGTATGTCATAGAGTAAATTAACAAATCCTTATGTCTTTACAATATCTCATCATACGAAATCAATATCTATCTATTTTGATATTAACCTGAATTCTTTTCAAACAGTTACTACAGTTCAGCTAACAACCTAACCAGTTTTATCACTAAACCTATTACACGCATGATTGGTTCGCGGCGTTGGTCAAGTGGAAAGCGCAAGTAACCGCGCATTTGCCACTTGACCGCCAGAACATAAACACCTTATATATCTTTGATATATTGTTCTGCGTCATTATTACAGGTTAGTGATAAATCAATTTATAAACTTTAAACTTTGTAGTGTTATAATCTCTGTTCTAATTAAATGCAACGTAAGGTATTGATTGTATTGATTGTATTGATTGTATTGATTGTATTTATTGTATTTATTGTATTTATTGTATGTATTGTATGTATTGTATTGACTGTATTTATTGTATTCATTGGATTACAATATTGCCATGTTTTTACAAATGCTATTACTGTTATTGTTGTATAATAATGGTGATTAATGTAGGCATTTGCCACTTGACCGCCAGAACATAAACACCTTATATATCTTTGATATATTGTTCTGCGTCATTATTACAGCCCTTCACACGAACCCTTTACACAAATTTGCCGAGAGCTACGTCGACAATGTCACACCCCCGTTGGGTGCCATTGTCGACGTAGCTCTCGGCAAATTTGTGTAAAGGGTTCGTGTGAAGGGCTGTAAAAATGACGCAGAACAATATATCAAAGATATATAAGGTGTTTATGTTCTGGCGGTCAAGTGGCAAATGCCTACATTAATCACCATTATTATACAACAATAACAGTAATAGCATTTGTAAAAACATGGCAATATTGTAATCCAATGAATACAATAAATACAGTCAATACAATACATACAATACATACAATAAATACAATAAATACAATAAATACAATAAATACAATCAATACAATCAATACCTTACGTTGCATTTAATTAGAACACATATTATAACAATACAAAGTTTAAAGTTTATAAATTGATTTATCACTAACGTGTAATAATGACGCAGAACAATATATCAAAGATATATAAGGTGTTTATGTTCTGGCGGTCAAGTGGCAAATGCGCGGTTACTTGCGCTTTCCACTTGACCAACGCCGCGAACCAATCATGCGTGTAATAGGTTTAGTGATAAAACTGGTTAGGTTGTTAGCTGAACTGTAGTAACTGTTTGAAAAGAATTCAGGTTAATATTAAAATAGATAGATATTGATTTCGTATGATGAGATATTGTAAAGACATAAGGATTTGTTAATTTACTCTATGACACTTTAATAATTACTTCCCAGCTAGTGCTCTAGTCGCAATGCTGTAACTGTCCGTGTATGTCAAATAGTCTGCCGATTTATATGTGTAACCGCCCAGCAGCGTTTACCGAAAAATCGAGAAACATGCTCTCCATGAACTCGAACTGAACAACTTTTCTTCAACTGTCTTGATTAATTGTATAAACTTTCAGCTAACAATATAGGTAATAGTACCAAAAGCAATATGCAGTTAAATATAATATACAAAATTTCAGTGGTGGGAAAAAAATTAACTCTCTAATAAATATATATATATTATCGGCTCTAAGTTTAAATCCTTTAATACAGAAATAAGCTAGACGTATCAATACATATTTTCTGGTCTCATTTAATAATAAATGTAAACATAATCACCATCAAAACCCTGCTTGTTTGTCACATTGCTTTTATAATTTATTGTCCTCAAAAATCAAAAGATTCAATTCCAACAATAAAAATCAAACAGCTTTTAAAAGGAATATAACATGTTCAATTAAAAATGTTTCCGTAACGTAAGCAAAGAATGTAATTCCTACAATACTCAATATCCTGAAAAAAAAATGCTCAAAACTCTATTTTACCAAATAACATCTGGCATTTGTACCTATTGCATTTTTACCTCTGGCATTTTTACCTCTGGCATTTTAACCTATGGCATTATTACCTCTGGCATTTTTACCTACGTTTTCTGTTAAAACATACCCTGCTTCTCTAAGTGGGTAAGTACAAGTAACCGGGTGGTAACTTGCACAAAATGACCGAGTCGCGCGACATTATAAAAGCTAACCATCGACGACCTTGGCAATTTCGACAATGGCAGCGACTGACACTTTATTTGACTTAATTTGCAGGGCAATACGTTTTCCGACTTCGGACGACGAACTTAAAGACGCCCAGAACTTGTTTTTTTTATATTCATTCATGGGTATGCCGTGTGTGATCCGATGGATCAATGTCGCCCATGTTAAAATCATTTCTCCGAGAACAGGAAGCGATAAAAGTACAAACAAAAACCAAAACACGTTCGAACTAGTATCTTACCTTTAAATAATAAACCTTTAAAATTCATAAATAATCCATTTAACTCAATAATTGACGATTTTGCATTTAGGGTCTTTAATTATTATTTAAGCATAGTTAAATAAAGACCCTTATGCCATCCTATCACTATATTCAAATGAGTTTATAAACTCGATAAACTTTCTTCTTCGTCACACGCTACGTCCTGTACTTAGAGGATAATACACGGCTGAGCCGGGCCGGGCAGTGATAACGGCCCGAGGGCCGTTTGCGACCTGGGGCCGATTATCACTGCCCGGCCCGGCTCAGCCGTGTATTAACGTCAATAATATATATCTTACTTTTATACTAAATTATAGATGGGCACAGGTTTTTTGAGTCATAAAATCATACTACTTTGGTCCTTCACTAAAATTTATGAAGAACCAGCTTTCCGTACTTATATTTTCATTGAATTGATAACGCAATTTATGACGTATCTCATGTGGCGTAATTTAAATGACAGTTAAATATTTTTTAAGCGTTGGACGATTAGTGTGTGTGTTTACGATGGATTATTGTAATATTATGAATGTGAATAATAGTGTTGGAATATAAAAACTGGAATGAAACTGGTGAGACTGCATTTTCGATTTCGTTAAAATGTCGAATAACGCCATGTTTTGTTGAATAATTGATTGATTAAATTTAAGAAAAGTGTTAGTGATTTGTTCTTTAACTGTTCGAAGGAAATCGATGTTGAATTAAAAGGGTAATTTCTTTGATGAATAAGTCGTTCCTTTGTCAGTCGATCAAAGAATGTCTATCCACACAGAATTGCCTGCTTACATCCAGTGCTTTAAAATGGAAAAGGTGGATGGCGATCAAGAAATGTGTCCAAAATTTAAACTCGTCATGGAAGCAAATTAAACTTTACGATAATAAACATGATTATTACACAACTTCGGTGAGTAGAACAATAACCTAGATGTTTTACTTTTTTATGGCTAAGACTGGATGTGGACGCCATTTGTTCCAGTTGAACGTCACGCGCACACATTCTGAGGGCCGAATATAAATAATCGGCTCTAGGGCCGAATATTTATAATGACCCCGCAATTGTGATAATGGCATGAACAACTGTACAAATTTGTTACTATATATAGTAAGGTATGTATTATTCTACATTTCTGCGGTTCAAATGAACCATTGTAAATTCTTTGAAGGATTCATACGCGACGCCAGGCGAATGAAGTGCGGTTCTATATTTTAATTATTGTTACGCGGGAAAATATAGTGTGTTTTTCGTACAAAGTAAATTTATAAAGAAAATTCATTATTTCAAAGTCGCATGGTATTTGATAAGATGATTTCAAATGCCAGTACCTGGCAATTCGCATTCCCTTCTCCAAACTTTAAACAAACACGTATACAATTTAATTGAATAACTTTTTTGATGTTCCTGGTGAGTGTTGAATTTTGTTTTATCTTAAATAAATTAAGGCGTGTTTAATGTACGCAAGCCACTTTTATTTTTTACGTTACTTTTCGCGTACTGTTTGAATTTTTGAATGTATAATATTGTTGATTATTGATAACATATGCGCGCATTTATACTCGGAACAATCGTATGTTTGTGGAAAAAATGCATATAAGTTCCATCGCATACCACTACGCAAACGTTTATTTTCATTTGTAATTATCTCTTTATTAATTAAATACACTTGTCTCACAAATTGTTACGGTGTTTCAAAACGCCGATAGAATACAAAGCTGTTGGCGAGAAATAATGTTAAGAAATAAGACTAAATAAAGGCTCGTCATTTCGAATGTTGTTCATGAATGTTGTTTTGTTTAATCCACCGTAAGAATTTACGTTCGTTTAAAGATTTTCGTACAATTAATGTAGTTATTAATGATGTCATCAAACATGACCAAATGTTCATGAAGTTCCTTTTCCCGCCGACGTTTTTACAAATATAAATGCACATACTTTTTAGTCATTGTGACATCTTAAATTATTCTTTGTTTTTTTGCTTGTCTTGTTTATGAGCGTTCAATATACCGTAAAATAGTATCGCACCATCGACAAAAAATGATTTGAGCCATACTTTAAGCTATGCTGAAATTGATGTGAACCATACCTTGCTGGAATAAATATATACCGAAAAAGTTGATGATTTTTATTGTAATGTTCATTTACTAATAGTTTAATTACAGTCGCATCCCGGTAACTCAAACTCGCGGGGACCGACAAGTTCGAACCACTCGAAATTCGTACCAAAGGATTTCTAAATATTGTTTTTACTTACATTAGTCTGCAATGGATTCCCATATCCAGTGGAAGAGTATTCATACGGTCGAAACTCCGTAGTGCTTTCTGCATGTAAATTAATAAGAACCCGATGTTTTCTTAATATTTGTATTAATAAAAATTATAGTTACGAATACAACTATAAAAAAGCATTATATTTCCGTATAAGATCAGCTCGTTTTACGAAGCAAATTTGCGGGAACATGTAACAAACAGCATTTAAATTTTTTAATTGGATCCAGTTTACTGGCAACCATGACTTTAAAAGTGGAGACCTTTAATAGTATCAACCAATTCAAAAATAAACACATCTGGACGGCCATATCAAGTATTAGTATTCCCCATCTGACAACCTTTTTGTCCGGGGTTATAAGGACAATATTTTTAAATGACATCTTGATATATAGTCAATCATATATTCTGTGGTGAAACATCATTTGCATGAAGAAAAAGTTTTAATTTACACTTTTTGTCTTATTCAACTCATTTTACTGCATACAAATAAGATCCTCGGCATCTGAGTCCAGCTGTGAAACAATTTGTATCCCTTTAGTCAGGTAAATATACACTTTGACCCAAACAATTGCCTCATCAAAAGGTATTTTCACTGATCCTGGTAGGGTAGCACGTACTGTATGACATATCAAAAGTTTACCGGAATCAGACCTCCGGAAAATTGTTGTTTTTTAATATGAACGCAAAGATGGCCACCCAAACCTATTCATGATCATAACTATGTAACTATTCACTCACTTGTTATGTTTTTGGTGTCTATACCCATGTATCGGGGATCCATGAATACTGTTAGAGCATCATACATAGTGAAAGTTTATTATGATACACATAATTCCAACATAGTCTCAAAAAATTGCCACCGCCACAATGAGAAGGATCGCAAGTCCATAACGTTTGACTCAAAGGTTATGATTTTATGTTAAACGTCATAGTTTGGGAGATAAAGAACACTTTGATTGAATTGTTGATATCACTTAGCAGTTGGTCTATCATAAAATCCAATTTATGACATTCGGCTGTCAATTATCACGTGATACACTATCTGTATCCTCGCCAATTAACGTTGTGGGCCAATGGACGGGATCATTCCACTGTTGCTTTAACAATATCAAAGTCATCATCCCTTGGTAACACAAGGGCATAACATCCCCTTTTAGTCAGAGCTGTGCTGATCAGAGCAATTATGCCTGCCTTGTTGTTTTGTTACGATAACTTTTTTTATCGTTTTTGCATGATCATTTTTCTCTTTGTTGAACCTCATACTCGGGTTCACGTTTTTGTCCTCGTTTCTGGTGTGGGATATCTTGCATAGAGGACCGTTTTCGTAACCATTTAACACCACTGTTGGTTGTTCGCTAAATCTGCATAAGACTCGGCTATTGCGTTGCTTGTGTCGCACTTTTTCTATGGTAAACGATGAAGCAAATATTCTCTTAGATTTTAAAACAAAGGTAGACTTTCCTATGATGTATCTTATGATCTTGTTCCCAACCTCCTGAAATGAACATTCACATCTGATTCAGCCACTATCAATGTTTTTCAAAGAGGATCAGCTGTGTAGAGTGAGAAGGTTGTAATCTTTGTCTGCATTTTCTCAAGATCAGAAGCATTTTTTATGTGCACCTCAGTTGAGTTTTTGTGAACTTGTTGTATATGCCAGTTCTGTACAATTCTGCATCGCACTGTTGTACTTGGATGTTACAGGTGTAGAAAGTATCCAACGGTTTTGCATATCCTCGATTATCCCACTGCCGCAATATAGACAAATTGTGTTCTTAAGAGACCTCATTTATATGTTTGCTCAATGGCAAGATCACTGCTTAGCCCATCCCAGCATTGATTGCTCCTACGAACAACGTGACAACCATTACCGAACTTTTGATAAACTTCTGGGTGCGTTTCATATACGGGATAAGTTGGCTTAAGATAGTTATAAGCAGATCGCAGGTAATTGAAGTAACCAGCTGCAGCAAAGACGGATAGACATTTGGAAACTGCCTGTAAATGCATCATCCAACATCCAGTACGACCTGCCTTAATCAACATCCTTGCCATGCTTACCATAAGGTGATAATTCAGAAATAATTGGCTTGTCTTTGTGGTTTTGGCAAGTTCATGTTTTTTTTTTCTCTGTAGGCGTCTCGAGTTTGATCTAAATGTCAGCACATGAAGCATCTGCGTCGTCTTGCTCCTAAGAATAGAAGAGTACAACTCCTCTGCCTGATCAAGCAGTATCTGAATCTCGGGATCTTCCTGATATCAGCTGGCTGTGTAGGCGCTTGTCGACACGAAAATGGCCCCGCAAAGCCGTCTGGACAGCTTTCCCTGTCATAATATGCACAATGGTGTTTTCCCCATAGATAGTCTGAAGTATGTGCTAAGAATTGTTCCTTCAATGATGAATCCTAAGGCCCCCAGCAAATTCATGAGTATATAAAAACACCCCAACATCAGATCAATACTTTACTGGAAACTATTTTGTAGCATATCAAAGATGATTTCGGAAGCTTTCAAATACAAAAGGTTTGTCAAAAGTTAAAATGATGGGAAGGTTGGGCTTCATGGCAAGGTTACAAACAGAGTCTAATGTTGACATAATGCACAACTTATTCCCAGAGTGCAAATGATTATAGGCAAAATTTGACTAATGACCTCACAGGGTGCTGGCTTTATGGATGCGGAATATGCATAAATACGCACCAGTTCATGCCAATTTGGTGTTGCCTGCCTGAAGCTGAAGGAGACTTTTCACAAAATATCGACCCTCTTGTCATAAATCAGAAATCGCATCAGGTCCATGAAAAGTACATTTGCCGTCAATAGTGATAGTATTGTGATCAACACTATCGGCGGCACGGAGAACATCTTCAATCAATCTGTTTCACTGCCCAATATATCAGTTTCCTCAAAATCCGCTGCATTCGACAATTACATTCGAACGATGTAGATGATTGATTTGAACAGCAAGTCCCACTTGTACTGGTGCAATGACAGCTTGTTAACGAACTGCTTCAAAAAAGCATGACCAACTGCCGCAACATTGCGCCGTATGTCTTTTCGATAGAATAACCATATAACATCTGAACGGGAATCACATGCCTCTTAAACAAATTGGTCGGTACGTAACTAGCTTAAATGCCCTGTGTCCATTTTAACCTTACAACCACATAGTATGCAGCCTTTATGACGTTCAAAAACCTTCACTTGTGGTACTCTTTTGTATAGAACTACAACTTTGCTTTTCAGCATAACTGTTAATGTTTTTATCATATGTGTACTGTTGACGTCATTTGTATGTACTTTAGTGCCATCCTCAATTATAAGATCATCCTTTGGATTCACACTAGCTTCATTCTTTCCCTTCACTCCCTTCTGCTCAATAGCACTCCAGTTATTCTTGGAAATCTCAATCTCCTGCTTCCATATTGGACACAACTCTTGTCTGGGCGTACTTTTACTCATTAGTTAATAATTTATGACAAAAAGAGACAATAGTTACTTGGTTAATGCTCTGATTTTGAAATGCTGCAATTAACACAGAAAGGGCTTAATATAATGGCATTGTTGACGCAACCCTCAAACCAAACAAAGTATTAGGCAGTGTTGAGCAAACGCAGGTGTGATATGTTTGTATAATGGTGGTCTGTTTTTATATGTTGTTGTTCATGACGCTTGAGTTTCAAAAAAACGAAATACAAAGATATTCAAGGGATAAATATTTAAACAAAACATGAAAATCTATTTATTAAAAATTGCGAAAAAATTGACACGTTTGAGTCAATAGATATGCACTTACCGGCATTGTATAAGCGGTCATTTTGACGACATGTTTGATTTCTTTGTAACGTAATATACTAACATAATCTTCAGGTTTAAACTTATTTATTACGACGCGATTTTGAAAAAAAAAACACTTTTCGGTGGTCCGATTTTGGTAAACTTTTGATGTGTTATAAAGGACATTTTACTATACCAGCATTAGTTAAAATACATTTTGTAGCAATTGTTTGGGGGTTGATTATAAAAATAAAATTAAAGAAAGAAAAAAGTAATCATAAACTCGGCTCAAACCACTGACTCTCGATTGGTCATTGTCGGCTCGGGTACTATTTACATACATGTACCCCGGAAACGGTAAATACACTCAAACGTACCCTGCCGATATTAGACTGTTACCGAGTTTGTAGTCCCGTCCAAAATGCGATGTCGTAAAACGCGCTACCGATTACCGTATTTACGAAACAAACTTATTTATAAAAAACTGCATCAACATGCTTTTTTAGTATGAGTTTCGATAATAAAGAGGCCATTTAACAGAAATTTGACATAAAAATGAACATAATTGATTCATAACAAAATAACCGACAACGACCTATTTAGCGTAAAAATTTCCAGGTACGTTTTAGTATATATATACCGTACCCGGGTACATGTAAGTATATTTTAGTGTACCCGGGGTACATGTAAGTAGTACCCGAGCCGACAATTACCAATCGAGCATCACTGACCGCTGGAGTAAAAGTAAATCGCTTAGACCATTCGGCCATCTGCGCTCATGCAATTAGTGATTTATTTACTTCTTTATATAAGCAATCCTCGTAATGTCACAAAATACAACAATAACAACAGAACTATCCAAATCATTTTATCGTTTCTCGTTGCAACGCTTTATAATTGCCAAGGTTTTAAATCGTCAACAGTTGCATATAATGCATATTTAAGAGCATGGTGAATGATTAGTATTACTGTTTCCCCACAAACATAAATACAACGAAAATTTACCAAAGCGTAAAAATGTCTCTTTAAATAACTCATTGGGATGTGATGTAACACTTAGAACGAGTACTTATACGAGCTAAGGGATATTTTAAGATCAAATAAAACGTTCATGAACAAAACATATCACAATTTCATAGAAATGGCCAAAAAAATATACGCAACTAGATTTTAATACATTTGCGAATATTTGTATTTTCTCAAGTAGAAATCTCCTGCATTCACATATACATATACACTATCGACGTTAAATTTGTTGTTTTGAACTTCATTTAAGTAAACAATATTATTTACACTTCTCATGCTTCGTTCATATTCGTGTGTTGGTTTAAGTTTAAGACAATAAATTATCGACCATAAAATTGTTTTTGGTCGCTTTAAGGAGTTCAAAGAAAGCATACGTGTTATGATCGCAAAACTTGAAAACACAACTATTTTAATTATTAGTACTTTCAGAGGGGGTAATCATGTGATAGTCGATTTGGCGACGTCAATTCCGAAAAAGGTATTTTTCGCCATTTTATACCCTTTATTACTGTTGTTTTATTTTGTCATGAAGCTCACTTTCCAGCCAGATTAAATTTTCGCCTCGCTTTGAGAAAACTCGACTTAATACATTTGCTCAAAGATTATCCTATGTACACACTTTTCGTCTAGATTTGATTTTCGTTTAGAAGAGACTCCATTTAAACGAAAAATATCTATAAAAGCGGAAAGTGCGGACTGCACAGGATTATCTGGTGAAGACAATTCACGCACTTGCATTAAGCCCGGTTTGCAAAACAGCAGATTAGTAAAAAATAACGGAATATTACTTATGGCTAATAGTTTATCATTAAGCCCCTAACGGTGTAGACATAAAACACTTTGCTGTCATAAACAAACCAATATCGTTAACCTATCTTGATTTCAACACTCTTTTATATTTATTTTTATTTATTGCGTAGATTATATGAAAAATATGTGCCTATTATATGAAAGATATGTGCCTAACAACTTAAGTTGCATATTTCTGGGGAATACCTCTATCGATGGGCAGCAGCTAGCTTCTCTCATTGACCAACTGGAACTTTCGACAAATCGTCACCCACTACCTGAAGTTTGTTGAGAACATTGCTGATCGTTGACCTTTCGCTGTTTAACTTCTTCACGCACATTTGGACAAGGCGAACAACAGGAGCAGGAAGTCCACCGCTGTCCTGGTCCAAACCCAACATGGCCTTGGGATTTAGGTCTCGAACAAAATCACGAATTCTGTAAGACCTTTTAGAATCGAACGCCAGTCGATCGTACATCAGTTCATACATCAACAGTCCGAACCCATAAACATCCCCAGATGTAATGTACAATTCATCGTTAAATACATCATGCGGCAGGTACACGAAGTTGCCCGCCTTTGCTTCACCATCAATGGGGAACGATGCCTTTTGTGGCACACATGCCCCTGTCAGCTTTACGTCTCCTTTCTCCGTGACCTTTTGAACATAATTAATTCGTTATTAAAAAGAAATTCGACAAAAAGCTATAAATAAAAAGTGATCAAATGAGCTAGTTAAACAATGAAAGAGATCGTTTCTTTATGATTTATAGGAATAAAGAAAATCCAAAAGTGTGATAAAGAAAGTCCATAAGTGTTATAAAGAAAAAAAGTTTGTTAACATCTGCTTGTTTTTTTTATTCATTTAAAGTGTTTAAAAGGGGAAAATAATCCATTACAGTAATAATGATTAACGCTGAGGTTTACGTTTTTGAACCGTCAATACAAATATTTGGGGTTTAAAGCGTTTGAAAGGTTAAAGCAAAAAAACGTGTTCTATTACCACTAAATGTCTGATATAAATTTTATAAGATTACTGTTATCGTATGTTGTGAAATCTCCATGTGTACAAGCCCCTTAGAATGTAGATTGAAAAGTCCGCTTGCTGTTTCGAGCAAAACCTTGTGAAAATAATTGTCCGGTGTGTCATTATTGCTCAAAAACTTCGACAGTGACACCAGTCTTTGATCAAATATATACGAAGGAATTATTGCATCGGTATGGTGTATTCCCAAGAACTCGGCCATATGGGAGTCTGTACTCAAGAGGGATCTGTAATTGGAAAGAAAATTTGTCATAATAAACGTGCTCAAAATATATGTACAAAAAAACATTATATTAGACATAAGGAATGAAATTATTCCTTTAAAGTTATTTTCATTTAGATGATTGCCATTATGAGCTTTATCCCATTTACTACACCAAGAAAGCCCATAATCATATATGTTCGTGATTTGTTGTAAAACTATCATATTATTTGTACCTCAGTTTAGCGACTTCGCGATGGTTGCAACCTATACCGGACGCTGTCGTGTACAATTGTTTAGTTATCGGCGTTTCCGTCCCGTCTCTCTGAAACATCCCAGCTTGAACATAGGTCCAGAGACCATGGGGGGTATCTGCTGCGATCAGCCCTTTGTTGCCCGGCTCATCTTCCTTTAAGATGCAGCTTACGCGGAATGCTTTATGCAGGCTCCCACCGAGTTGACCAGTAATGACGCGGATTTCACTAAGTTTGAAATGATTTACAAAAACATTACCTTCCCCGTAATGTTTAAGTTCAGTTTTCAGCTGTTCGATTTCTTCTAGCATTTTCTCATACATATTCGCATCTCGCTTGTGATCCACTGCGAGCTCTTCAAGTTTATCTAAAAGCTCAACGTATGCATTTATGATTGTAGGTATCTTGTCTTCCAGAAGATCAATCATGTCGCAGGGCCTTTGCATTAGAACTTCTAGCAAAATGTCTAATGGACCATTACCGTCGTGTTTTTTATTTTTTAATAACTTTGACAACAACTTTTCTGATCGCCTTGCCACCCATTGCACCGGATCTTTGTCAAATCTCATGGCCTCCTTTCTCCTATCAAACGCGAAGAACGGTTTTATTCTATGTCATAATTTCACAGGCAGTTTGTCAGGTATTTCAATCACGCTTGGCTTCAAATTGAAACATTTCAGTGGCATTGGCCGGTTTTCGCTATCCGAGGAACCGGTTGACTGTTTGGTAGTATTCAGCGAATTCTCCGATGACGTAATCTCAGCTTGTAAAACACTAAGTTTTGACACGATGCGTGCTACTATTTCCGCTTCAATCTTATCAATGGTGTTGTTTTCAAGACTCCAGTCCTCAAGTTCTGTGTAAACCCTGTCGTAAAAGGCTGTGTCAACGCGTTGTTTGATCATTAACCAGTGCCAGTGACTTGCGTGACAAATTTTTTATGGAACGTATGGTATTTCGCCGTCTTTCCACGACGATGTAAGGCGCATTTTTGTCATAGGTTGTTGCAAGTGCCTTTGAAGCTCCTGTGATATCTTCTTAGCTTGATCGACCACTTCCGCTCGCAGCTCCTTAATGACGTCATCAGCATCAGTCTGTAATTTCTCCAATCTGTGCCTGTGCCTACGTGATCGCTCTGTGTTTTCTATTTTTGACAATGCGAAACGTGTTGTTGCAGATTTCATGACATGACTTACTCGTTGAAGAATGTACTCGATCCATCTGTGTAAAAAACAAAAGTGAGCAA